>NC_041215.1:5125238-5149937 GCF_002837175.3 Physeter macrocephalus
TGTATAGTATCATGTCATCTGCAAATAGTGATAGCTTTACTTCTTCTTTTCTAATTTGGATTCCTTTTATTTATTTTTCTTCTCTGATTGCTGTGGCTAAAACTTCCAAAACTATGTTGAATAATAGTGGTGAGAGTGTGCAACCTTGTCTTGGTCCTGATCTTAGTGGAAATGGTTTCAGTTTTTCACCATTGAGAACGATGTTGGCTGTGGGTTTGTCATATATGGCCTTTATTATGCTGAGGTAAGTTCCCTCTATACCTACTTTCTGGAGGGTTTTTACCATAAATGGGTGTTGAATTTTGTTGAAAGTTTTCTCTGCATATATTGAGATGATCATATGGTTTTTCTCCTTCATTTGTTAATATGGTGTATCACATTTATTGATTTGCATATATTGAAAAATCCTTGCATTCCTGGTATAAGCCACACTTGATCATGGTGTGTGATCCTTTTAATGTGCTGTTGGATTCTGTTTGCTAGTATTTTGTTGAAGATTTTTGCATCTATGTTCATCAGTGATATTGGCCTGTAGTTTTCTTTCTTTGTGAAATCTTTGTGTGGTTTTGGTATCAGGGTGATGATGGCCTCGTAGAATGAGTTTGGAAGTGTTCCTCCCTCTGCTATATTTTGGAAGAGTTTGAGAAGGATAGGTGTTAGCTCTTCTCTAAATGTTTGATAGAATTCACCTGTGAAGCCATCTAGTCCTGGGCTTTTGTTTGTTGGAAGATTTTTTTTTTTTTTGTGGTATGTGGGCCTCCCTCTGCTGCGGCCTCTCCCGTTGCGGAGCACAGGCTCCGGACGCGCAGGCCCAGCAGCCATGGACCACGGGCCCAGCCGCTCCGCGGCATGTGGGAATCCTCCCAGACCGGGACGCGAACCCGGTTCCCCTGCATTGGCAGGCGGACGCGCAACCACTGCGCCACCAGGGAAGCCCTGTTGGAAGATTTTTAATCACAGTTTCAATTTCAGTGCTTGTGATTGGTCTGTTCATATTTTCTATTTCTTCCTGGTTCAGTCTCGGCAGCTTGTGCATTTCTAAGAATTTGTCCATTTCTTCCAGGTTGTCCATTTTATTGGCATACAGTTGTTTGTAGTAATCTCTCATAATCTTTTGTATTTCTGCAGTGTCAGTTGTTACGTCTCCTTTTTCATTTCTAATTCTATTGATTTGAGTCTTCTCCCTTTTATTCTTGATGAGTCTGGCTAATGGTTTATCAATTTTATTTATCTTCTCAAAGAACCAGCTTTTAGTTTTATTGATCTTTGCTATTGTTTCCTTCATTTCTTTTTCATTTATTTCTGATCTGATCTTTATGATTTCTTTCCTTCTGCTAAATTTGGGGTTTTTTTGTTCTTCTTTCTCTAGTTGCTTTAGGTGCAAAGTTAGGTTGTTTATACGAGATGTTTCCTGTTTCTTAAGGTGGGATTGTATTGCTATAAACTTCCCTCTTAGAACTGCTTTTGCTGCATCCCATAGGTTTTGGGTCGTCGTGTCTCCATTGTCATTTGTTTCTAAGTATTTTTTGATTTCCTCTTTGATTTCTTCAGTGATCACTTCGTTATTAAGTAGTGTATTGTTTAGTCTCCATGTGTTTGTATTTTTTACAGATCTTTTCCTGTAATTGATATCTAGTCTCATAGCGTTGTGGTCAGAATAGATACTTGATATGATTTCAATTTTCTTAAATTTGCCAATGCTAGATTTGTGACCCAATATATGATCTATCCTGGAGAATGTTCCGTGAGCACTTGAGAAAAATGTGTATTCTTTTGTTTTTGGATGGAATGTCCTATAAATATCAATTAAGTCCATCTTGTGTAATGTATCATTTAAAGCTTGTGTTTCCTTATTTATTTTCATTTTGGATGATCTGTCCATTGGTGAAAGTGGGGTGTTAAAGTCCCCTACTATGATTGTGTTACTGTCAATTCCCCTTTTATGGCTGTTAGTATTTGCCTTATGTAATGAGGTGCTCTTATGTTGGGTGCATAAATATTTACAATGTTATATCTTCTTGGATTGATCCCTTGCTCATTATGTAGTGTCCTTCTTTGTCTCTTATAATAGTATTTGTTTTAAAGTCTATTTTGTCTGATACGAGAATTGCTACTCCAGCTTTCTTTTGATTTCCATTTGCATGGAATGTCTTTTTCCATGGAATATCTTTTTCCATCCCCTCACTTTCAGTCTGTTTGTGTCCCCAGGTCTGAAGTGGGTCTCTTGTAGACAGCATATATATGGGTCTTGTTTTTCCATCCATTCAGCCAGACTATGTCTTTTGGTTGGGGCATTTAATCCATTTACATTTAAGGTAGTTATCGATATGTATGTTCCTGTTACCATTTTCTTAATTGTTTTGGGTTTGTTATTGTAGGTCTTTTCCTTCTCTTATGTTTCCTGCCTAGAGAAGTTCCTTTAGCATTTGTTGTAAAGCTGGTTTGGTGGTGCTGAATTCTCTTAGCTTTTGCTTGTCTTTAAAGGTTTTAATTTCTCTGTCAAATCTGAATGAGATCCTTGATGGGTAGAGTAATCTTGGTTGTATGTTTTTCCCCTTCATCACTTTAAATAGGGACATACCATTTTAGAACATACTCTATTTCACTCAACAAACAGCATATTTATTGTGTATCTAATTTATACAGTACTGGACCTCTAATGAAGAATAGAACATACTCCTCAAGTAAACAATGTGATAAGTCCTGTGATAACTGAGCATAGGGTGCTTTGTGAAATCACAGAAGGCCCTCTACCCCTGGAAAGCTAAGTATTGGAGGAGTAGAAGTAAGCCAGGTATAGAGTGGTGGTAGGGCAGGAATGAGGTGGGGAAGGGTTGGGGTACATATGGAGTGTTACAAAAGGAGAACAAATATAAAGGCTTTCAGGGAATACATGCTCATTGTTGTACGGGTTTGTCTTTGTACACATAATCCCTTAAGTTTTCTTTTCACAGTTAATATTTGGGAAGGCAGCATGGTTTAGTGAGTAGAGTCAGGAAGCTTATCACTCTGACAAACCTTTATTAGTACCTACTCTGTGTCTGGTAGCATAGATAGAAAGATGAATAAGGCACACAGTGACACTGCCTCTCCAGGAGGTCACAGCCTAGTGGAGGAAACAGTATAAACACATGGTATAAAAGTGTGATGAGTGCTGTGAACAAAGTGTCCCTGGAACCTATTCCTGGAACCAGTGCTGTTTGCGGAGCTGTGGGTGTTTGAGGGAAGGCTGTAGAGAGGAGGTGATGTGTGGGTTGAGTCTTGAAGAGCAGGTAGACATTTGCCTGGCAGGTGTGTATGTCTATATGTGTGTGTACAGGCATGCATGCACACAGTGGTCTAGCCCAATAGAACAGCATGTGCAAAGACTGAGAGTGGTAAAGAACAAGACGTATTTGAGGAACCACATGGTCTGCTGTGCAATTGGAAGCATAATGTGTACCTGGAGTTGAACAGAGAAGAAAGACTATAGAGATAGCCTGGGGCAAGATGTGGTTTTTAGTATTTATTTACTCTGTTGCTGACCTTTTGGGGGCTCACCTTTCAAATCAGAAAAGGAAGGAGATTTCCTAGGCACCCCCAAGGTAGTTTATCCTTAGTTTTCTTGTTTTATTTTTTTCCAATATGGTATTAGCTAATTGGTAAACTGGTATTATCTAGTGATCTGAAATATACCAACAAGTGTAAAAATCCCCAAAGAGAGCTCAAGAGACATTGATAATTGTCAATTCTCAGGATAGTGAATCCTTTAAAGTCTGTGCTGACCTTTATATTTTAACCTGTGACTCTCTTTTTCTTTTTTTAAAATTAGGTTTAACCCAGAAGAATTTAGCTAAAAAGTTTGACTTCCCCATACCTTTGAATGAAGCTTCCAAATTAATGAAGAAAAAGAAAAAGGTATATTATTGTAAAGGGGAATGAATGATATTTTGAATTTTAGATTAACCTGTCTAAATACAAACGTGTGAAGATACTCAAGACATTAAAAATAGTGCCATCTTTTGAAAAATTTAATTTACTGAGATGAGAAAATAGAATTAATTTAGCAGTAATGAAACTGGGTTTGGAAATATTTATTAACCATAAAGAATAGTCCTTCCAGTGTTTGAAGATATAAAACACATTTTAATCAAAATGTAGCTGTGAGCTTTTTCAAAGCATGAAAATATATGTTCCATAGAATATAACAAACTCAGATAGTGTTACATAAGAAAATCATGGATTTCACAGAAAAGAAAAAGGTATCTATATTGGTGTCACATTGCTCTTTTAAAGGCAAGGGGTGTACCAGTTTCTAGCAGGAAAGCTGACAAGCATGAACCTTTTTGCTGAACCATTTTCATGTCTGGCTGTCCAAATGTCATGGTAACTTTGAGTGTTTTAAACATATTCAAGGTACTTCCCTGGTGGCTCAGTGGCTAAGAATCCGCCTGCAATTCAGGGGACACGGGTTCCAGCCCTGGTCTGGGAAGATCCCACATGCCGCGGAGCAACTAAGCCCGTGCGCCACAACTACTGAGCACGCGAGCCACAGCTAGTGAAGCCCGTGTGCCTAGAGCCCGTGCTCTGCAACAAGAGAAGCCACCGCAGTGAGAAGCCCGCGCACCGCAACTAAGAGTAGCCCCCACTCGCGGCAATTAGAGAAAGCCCGTGTGCAGCAATGAAGACCCAACTCAGCCAAAAATAAATAAATACATAAAATTAATTAAACATATTCAAGATCAGTTACTCTACTAATCTTTGTTTACCACTATATATTTTACACTTCAGTTTAAAGAAATTGTTAGTTGATAATGACACATAAAATTATTTTATTTCTGAGCTTTGAGTTTGTTTGATTTCTAACACATGTATAGTATAAAATAGCATTCAAAGTGATTAATCCTTTCAGCAAGTGTATTTTGAGTGAGCATTTAATCTTCCCACTATACTAAGAAATTTTTCTTCTAAGAACCAATTCCTCTTGGGCAATAGCCAATATTTACCTGTAACTACTTTGTGCCAGACACTTGGGTAAGTGCTTTACCTATATTTTTCATTAATTCTAATAATCCAGTATTTGAAGTTATTCCTAGATGAGATTAAAACACTTGCCCAATGTCAAGCAACTGGTTAAGTGGTGAAGCCAGAATTTGAGCCTAGATCTATCTGTTTGCTTCTATAGTCTCCATTCTTCCTATTCTAGTATATTCATGTTCTCTTTGCTTTGGTATGTCCTAGGAGAAATGTTTAATTATTAACTAGAATAAAATACATTAAAAATCATATCATTGTCCAGTGGTTTAGACATAGACATTGGAATAGAAATTCACTATTTTTACTACCTTTCAAAACAAAATTGAGTATGTTGAAACCATAGGACTTACTAGATATTGCCTTTGAAAGATATTGCCTTCGTCCAGTACAGTTAATTTAAATTCTGCAGAGAGGAAATGCTAGGAAGTTGGAAAAAGATATCAGAGAATTCACTGAATATGGGAAAACAATCATATTTAATTTTTAGCTCTCTAAGTGTAATATTGCTTTATAATGATAATATCAAACTGGCATGCAACACAGTTGGCTCACTCCCAATTGCCTACATCACAATGTAGTCCAGATTCTCTGCCCAGTGTTCCTTAACTGTGCTTACCTTTTTAAGGTTTCAGTATGGAATGGAGTGTACAAAGTAATTTCTAAAATGCTTGAAGAAAATGAAAAATACAGACTTAAGCTGAAATGCCAACAACTATGTAGTGAAAGTAAGTTAACACAATTTTCATTGTATTAAAGAGAACTGGCTTCTCTAATAGTTTAGTTACCTTTGGATTACAGTCGACCAGTAGTTTTTCTAATTGTCACATTCAATGTATAGAGCTATAGAAAAAAGGCTACCATATTATCACTGTTCATTATAATGAAAAGTCAGAGCATTGTAAAGCATTAAGTGTAGAGTAGACCACAGGTGTATGTGTGAGTGGAAGAGTGCAGAAGGTGAATGTTGACTGGAACTGACTGAGCCAAGGGAACACGCTTGCCTATTAAATTTGAATTTTAATGCCAACTTTTTTTTAACGCCAAATTTTTAATGCATATTATAAAACTCATCCATATTGATGAAGAAAAACATTTTAATTGTATTATAGAAGTATAAATTCTGTGTTGCTTCATACAGTCACTTCCTTTTCATGATGCTGCAGTCCAATTTAATGCATTTAGCAAAATCTGCCCTTGAGTTATTGCCTTGATGTCATTATTTCATTCCTGGAAAACAATTCATAAATTAAACCATGTTTTAAGCTGCATCAGTGAGTTGATATTGTGGCCAGAGCAAAATTAGATGTAATCTAGTATGTTTATTAAAGTAATTGGAAGTTCTGGATTCTCAAACAATTAAGTTGGATAAAATTTATGTAACATGAATTGCTAAATCATAAGGCATTTTCTTTCCTTTACATGCATGTCCTAATACATATATTACCATGCTGAATGCGTCTATAAGTTTTTAGTGCAGTCAGTCAAGGACAACTTTTATTTTGACAGTCAGTAAATCTGCAGAATTTGATTATGTGAAGAATATTTTTGTAAGATAATTAAAACAGAATGCCATTTTGTAAGCAGTGTAACACTGGAAACTCATTACTGTTATTGTAATATTGCATCCATAATAGCATAAATTGTTTGCAATAATGGTATATGAACTAATGTTCACATTAGTGATACTCTTTTATTTTTCTTATCCAATTAAGAAGGAGAATGAAGCAGAGGGCATTTAAGAGGAAAAACGTTGTCAGTGGTTTCTTAGATGACAAAGATGTTTGAACAGGCAGAGAAATGTGCAAAAACCCTGGACATTGTTCTGAGTGTTAATCTAGATCCAATTACTCTAATAAACGTACTAGATCACATCTAATTTTGCTCTGGCTGTTACCTTGAACTTGTCGGGTTCTTTTGGGCCTCAGCAATAGGCTTTCTATTAAATATCAAGTGATCTTGTAAGGATTATTTAGCAATTTAAAATAATATGCTGTGTTTTCCAGAAATAGCCTCTTATAAATGAAAGGTATCCTTGTAATTCATTATTTTTATTACAATTTTAAACCTGATTATAGAAACTAATAATTATATTTTTAAAATGTATTATAATTCTTGTTCCTTATTATATATTTATTAATGGGAAAGCCAATGCCAGAGACCAACTTGAATTTTCCTTATATTTTATGTTGTTCCTAGATTCAAATTACACAAGATGAATCTTCTTGTCATCTTCTGGTAAGAATCCACTTAGATAACAATTAAAAGGTATAGACTTTTTCCTTCCCCTTTACATCCTACCATCTCCAACCTTTAATGTATACCCATTGCTAATTCTAGCCTGTTTTCTTCCTTAAACCCAGTGTTTGGCACATAGAAGGCACTCATTAAATATTTGTTGAAATTTAATAAGCTTCATTTGGGCCTCATATTCACAATGCTATTGAAACTACTCTCTCTATGGTCCAAGTTTTATGTTTTTTCTTTTTCATATTTATGCTTAGTTCTCTTTTCTTTTTGAACATGCTGTCACATTTAATATTGTTTTACTACTACTTGTTCAAAGTTTTCTTATTATTATCCTGAAGACTATGTCATGGTTCTCTTTCTACCTTTCTGACCATATTTTCTATGTATTTTTTATTTGTCCCTTTTGCTACCATCTAATAACAAATACTTCCCTAGGAGTAATTGTTGGTCCTGCTGTCTCTTTACATATTTATTCGAGATAACTCACCCATTTTATAACTTCAGTTACTCTTTCTGGGTGTATGACCCTTAAGTCTCTATCCTACTTCTGACATCTTGTCATATGCCTCTGAATTTCTTTAGGCTGTTCTACAGTTACTTTTAAATGCCACATGGTTTAAACTGAGCATGTCTTTCCCCCACTTTTTTTTGTTCAGTTGTGCCCTGATTTACTCATCATCTGGGCTCATTCAATTCTTAGGAATAGGTTACACCCAGTTTGGTGGGGTTTGGAAAGTAGTAGAAAAGGTAAGTAAGATGGGCTTTGGAAAAGAGAAATTAGGCTTTTATAAGTGGGAATGTGGGGGAAGGGAGTATACTTTAAGACATGGACATGAGAAAATTCATGGAGTCACAGAAAATGTTTAGGAATATACAGCTTGATTAAAGCTTGTTTAAGGTAGTCATAGTGAAGAAAGGTATACAATGTACTGAGAATGTATTTCAAATGGTCTCACATGGATACTTGGCCAAGGATGTGTACTCAGTTCAGTAGGCAATGAAGAAACATGGAACATTTTCTTAACCCTGTATTCCAAATGATTTCAAATATACATAAAAATCACAAGAAGAATACAAAAGACCTCCAGAATACCTGTTACCTGGGTTCACTGATTTTTACATCTTGCCACTTTGCTTTATCATTATCCGACTCCCTCTCTCTCTTTCTCTGTGTGTTATGTGTATCAAGTATTGCCCCTTAATACTTTAGTGTGTATATCCTAAGAACCAGGATATCTTTTTTATAACTGCACTACAGTTATCAAATTCAGGAAATTTAACATTGGTATAAAACTTTTATGTAATCT
This sequence comes from Physeter macrocephalus, assembly GCF_002837175.3. Lineage (NCBI taxonomy): Eukaryota > Metazoa > Chordata > Mammalia > Artiodactyla > Physeteridae > Physeter > Physeter macrocephalus. Next base: position 5,133,809 of record NC_041215.1, read on the forward strand.
ATAGTCTATATTCCAGTTTTTTCTTGTGCCAATAATGTCTTTAATGGGATTTTTTTTTCCTGATAGGTCTGGTCCAGTGTCATGTATCGCATTTAATTGTCATGTCTCTTTAGTCTTCTTTAATCTGTAACAGTTCTTCAACCTTTCTTTGTCTTTTATGACATTGACATTTTTGAAGAATGTGGGCCAGTTATTTTTCAGACTATCCCTCTGGACTTGCTGATACCTCCCATGATTTGATTCATATTTTGCATTTTTGGCTGGAACATTATATAAGTAATGTTACTTCCTTCTCAGAACATCACATCTGGAGTCATGTGATTTTCATTTATCCCTTATTGAGGATGTTAACTTTGATCTATTGGTTAAGATGTCCATTTCTCCACTATATAGAGTTACTATTTTTCGTTTTGTAATTAATAAGTATTTTATGGAAAGATAATTAGAAACTACGCAAATATCTTGTATATCATCAGTATAGAACATTTTAAAGCAGCGGGTTGATCAGATCTGCATTTTAGAAAGAATCCAGTGTCATTTTATAAAAATGTTTGGAATAGAGGCAAGATAAGAGGTGAACAAGAAAATCTAGGGATTGTAGCAGCAGTCCAAGGGAAAAGTGAAATGCACTTAATGAGAGTGGAGAGGATACAAATGACTAGATGTAGGGCAGTATGAGAGATGATACTAAGGTTTGAGAATGAGCAGATAAGAAATAAGGAAGTCAAGAGAAAGAACTGGTTTTGTGAAGCTACTGAGTTTTATTTTGGCAGGTACAATTTTAGACGATAGGTATTCAGGTGAAAATTGTAAGCAATTGGAAGTGTCATATCAGATCTAGTGTGATATCTATACTGCATGAAGGTCATATGTAGTTCTAGCAGTAGATGCAGATGAAACCTCACTGTGGGGATGGAGGGAGAGGAGAGGACTGAGAACAGAATGTCAGGCTACATCTAGGATGAAGAGGAAGTCTCAGTCCCTCGAAGAGGGATTCTAGGGCCTTAATTAGGAGTAATGAGAGAAATGATTGTGGGTTTGGGAGGATACAAATGAAGCTTGTGTGAGATCAAGGGAACAACAGTTTAAAGGAGGACAGTGACCTTGTTCAGTGAGAGTTTAGGGGTACAAAAAAGTAGGGGTATAGAAGTATATGTATATCAGCTGGGAACATTTTAGGAGTTCCAGCACCTAGAAGGAAAGTAGAAGTTCCAAGTGATGACAGTGACCATCCAAGCAATGACTTTGCTTGTGAGTGGCTGAAGTGGCCTGGAGATAAAGGCCTGTGATATAGTCTTTTTTGTGGCACAGTTCTTGTAATTGGGGCTGTTGAAGTCACCAAGGGTATTGGCAGGAGTTGGAGTGGAGAAGAAAATATGAGTTACACATTGAGTCCATCAGAAGCTTTTTATGTTACTAGAGAAAGTAAAAATCAAAACAGTAAATGCAGGGAGTGGCTAGCTGTTGCTTTGCAGTTTTAGAAATGTTAAAATTTTTCAGTGACTACTGATTATGACATTTTGTATTAACAAGATTCAATTTTGTCATCTTTTATTTAGGGTTAACCTATTTTTGGATCTGTTTACCAAAGAAGATTATGAAGAGTTTAAAGATGGAACTTTAAATTGAATCATAATTATATGTTAATTTTGATGTGTTTTGTTGGAATTGAGACTTTAATAGTTGAATAGAAAAAACTATGTTCTGTATCAATTAGTAGTGTTTCTTTGCAAATTAATAAAAATTTTAAATATTGTTATGTGCATACAAGTGTTATTTTTAGAATTAATACTTATTCCATACTCATTCAAATTAATATTTTACATAAAATTTAAATTAGCATATCAATATAATTGCATGCTTTTAAATTTGCCAACTTTTCCCTTTTATTAATGAGTCTGCATCCACTGCTTTATTCATACCTTCTATAGATTTAATTGTTTTAAGTTAAATTTGGATTCATTTAAATTATTTTTGGCTTCCTCACTTTTTCTAAATTTCTCAATTATGATAAAGACCTACCATTTACATAGCAACAATTATTTTGGGTGTTTAATAGTTATTTAAGCCATCTTTTTATCCTAGGGAAAGTTAGTAAATTTATGCAGAGTCTATATTATAATGTGGAGTATTTTAGGGAAATTTCTGGATAAAGATCAGAGGAGACATTTTCCTTTCCAGGCCCTTAATTAGATACATTATTTTTATATCAGTAAATGAGAGATTCAGAACTCTGAAAATAATTTAGAAGTGTTTTTCAGTGAAGTCCCTTTATTTTCTACTCAATATTAGTAGTAATCATCTAGTACCTACATAAGTTCTGCTTTTTGCTGATGCAGTCTCTCTCCCTAAATTGTATCAAAGGCTGGAACTGAAAATGTGGGAGGGAGGAGACAAAAGGTTTTCCCTTAATCAAGCTCCATGTGCACTCCTTGCTTCTTTCCTTGAGGTGAAGGTCCTCTTTTTTTATCCAGGATGATGACAGTGACATCCATTATTTTTGAGGGTACTGAGAGGGTGAGCCTCCTCGTTTCTCTTACAACGGCATTACAGAGTGGCAATAATACAGAATTCTCATGAAATGGTACAAGATGTAAGGATTGTAAAATAATTCATAATTTTGTTTCTTCTTCTAGTTATAAGTTAACTACTTCATGAGCCTAGAACAGACTAGGATTTGTGGTAACATGTTCTTGTGACTGTTTACCAAATCCATCTGTTTCCAGTTGAAGGACACATTGCCTGAGTGAATGGGCCCTGCTTGCCATGCAGTGTCCAAAGGTTCCCCTGGCAGCGAGCGTCATGCAACTTCTTTGGAATGCACTGGGCAAATTTTCAGGCTGCTAAATTCTTGGGTAAAGCTTCAAATTTTAGCTTATACAATTTAAATCATTGTAAAATGAGACATTTACTTGTTTACACAGCAGTTTATGCTGCATAAAGTGTTGTGATGAACATGAATGAGGATGTTAGGTTCGCTTCAATGGAAGTTTATATTTATGTGAGTTATACTACTTGACATAGTGAAGTAGTCTGTTTTAATTTATCAAGTGTGTCAATATTTATTAGATTTTAAAAATGAGCCTAATGCTGGATACAAGCTTTGTCTCACTGTTCTAGAACTGGGGAGTAATGAAGACTCTTACTAAAATGAATGTTCGAGATATTTCCTCTAAATCTTTAAATTTTCATTTAATAATTTCTGGTAAGTATATTAAATCTCTGTTCTGTTAAATAGGATATAATATATATAATAAAGCTTTTCTTTGCTGACACATCACTGAATACCACCTATGGTATTGTGATTTATTCTTGGTCTGTAATTCCAGAAGGGGTTAATGAGGCCTACATTAGATGACCTCACACTACTCTGAGGTCCTCCCTTCTCTTCAGCTCAGAGTATCTTTTGTCTGGTCTCCATGAGGAGGAGCACTCACTTGCCAAATGTATACCTGACTCTTCCTTTCTTCTGCTTAGACCAAAGGCATTTTATTTTCGCCCAATAGTCTAGTATTTGCAACTTCTGTTTTGGAGTCTGCAGTGAGTGTTTCATGCTTAGCTGTACAGGGTGGGGAGGAAAGATATATTAGTGGTTCAAATTAAGCATTTGGGTGAGTACAGAATAGAGGAGAAACATGTCAGTACTTCAAAATATTATTCAGCCATTTATTCCAGTCATCTGGAAGATTATAGGTGAGCTTTGGAATTATTAGGAAAAACGAATGGGATCTTTTAGCAAAGGAGCTAACTAAAATTCAGTATATTTTCCCATCTAGTATAAGCTGAAGAAAGGTTAAAATTTGGGGAAAGTTTTGGGTCTAGGTCTCAAAGACCTAGGAGTCTTTGAGAGTAGGCTTATAATACAATGATGAGAGACTAGTCTTGAGTTTGGGAGCCAGGCCTGTGGGAGTGGAGGTGGAAACACACTAGTGCATCATTAATTAAAGGGAGAATGCTTGGCTGGGAAGTGGTATGCCACTGGAGTAGCATCACAAGTTCTTAAGTCAGGGACCATATATCTATGGCAGTTACGTAAATATGCTTCTCAGATTTCCTACCGCGGGGGACATAATTGACTGATGGCCCACCTGTACTGCATTGTGCATTGACTATTACATTTGTATGAGGCCCTGCTTCCCAACTAGTTGCTCCTAGCCACTGATTAAGCATGGCAGGGATATTAAGGCAGATACATTTCTGTGAGATGAGCCTCAAAGACTCCCCATTTGCTTTGCTGAAGCTTTCTTAGAACCACAGCAGAGAGAGAGAGTCTAAGACTTTTCCTACCCAACCATCTTTCCTTCTCTCTCTCTCCCCTGCAGAGATCAGTCCTTCCTCATGCTGGGATGGCTCTCCTAGGCTCCCCTGGCTCTCTCTCTCTTCCCACACAGGCATTTCTCCAGCAGATACTTGCACATCTAATTCCACCTTGGCATCTGTTTCTGAGAGGACTCAAATTAGCACAAGTGATGTCAGGAGTGGTCTGATAAAGTAGGCAGCAAGATGGGGCACTTGGGATGGTGTATTTACCATCTGGATGGCAACAAGACACTTTTTGAGTGGTATGTGCAATATGGATAGTCCCTGGCACACGGGGGTGGTCCTATTCTTAAAGATCTCAACTGAGGGCACTTGGAAAAACTTCACAGTGGAGTGGAATATCTTTACAGGTATGATGATCCAAGCATTTGAAAGATATGGGACAAGTAATGCCTTCAAACATAGTTTAGTTGCCTGGTTACAGCTATGTTGTATTAACACTCTACAGAGAGGATAGTAAGAAACTGTATGTCCGTTAACAAGCAGTTAAAGAATAAATGTGAGGACCAGAGTGTCTCTCTGGTAGTTTATTGAAAGGTCTTCATCTGTTGCAGTGGAAGAGTGGACCTTGTTAAGTGGCAGTTAGAGGATCTAAGAGCTAAAGGTGAAGAGCTCCAGAGATGAATAAATGATCAGTTAAGGCAGGTCTGCTGTGACAAAGTCAAGGCACAGGTTGGGGAAATCTGAGGCCCTGGAATGTGTAATGGTACTATCTGGATATATTTCCCTGAAGGTGTTGGCTCTGCAGATTCCCCTGAACCCTAGGAATTTGCAAGGTAGTCCACCCTTCCCCTGTGCTGGAAGGTGTTGCAGAAGCCCCTCCCCTTCAAGGCAACAGGTGCCCTCCTCAGGAGCTGCCCTTATCTCCTCTCCTAGCTACTAGGACATAACTAAGGTTAAATCCTAGGGTAACCCAACTGGAAAAGTGCTAGGCCAGATAAGGCAGGAAAGAGATTATACACAGAAAGAACTCTAGGAATTAGCTAGCATGCAGTGTCATGAGAAAGGAGCATACCCCAGAGACTGGATTTTGAGGTGCTTGATCAAAGGGGCTGAAACATAAGACTATAGATAATAAAGAATTCATAGACATGGAGGAACTTTCTTGGGATACATGGGAAAAGGGGAATACTCAGGATTCTTGGACACAGGTTCTGAGTTTACTTGGATATCTGGAGCCCCAAAGCATCTTCAAGGCAGTCTGATTAGAGTGGGGGCATCTCAGGACCAGGTGATAAATGGAATCCTGGTTAAAGTCTGGCTTACAATGGGCCCACTGGATCTACAAACTACTCAGTGGTCATTTTCATAGTCCCCAGGAATATACCTGGTATATACCTGGTAGTTGGAGTAATTTCCACATTGGCTACTTGTCATTTGGGGTAAGGGTTCTCATAGTGGGGAAGGACAAGTGGAAATGTCTGAAACTTCCCCCTTTTCTGAACCAAGATATTAAATAAAAAAAAAAAAAACCAAGATCACATTCTGTGGGATGTGGGGAGAGTGGCAGAGATTAGCACCACCATTAAAGATCTAAAGGATGCAAGGATGGTGATTCCTATCATACCTCTGTTAAATATACCACTCTTATCCCTGAAGAAACTAGATGGATCCCAGAGAATGATCGTAGACTACTGCAGACTTAACCAGTAGCCCTGTTTGCACCTGCTGTGCTAGATAAATATCATTGGTAGAGCAGGAATATGATGTGTAACCACTGATGTGGCAAATGCAGTCTTTTCCATCCCAATCAGAGGTCAGAGACGGTTGCATTCACGCAGGGAAGATAGTGTTCATTTAGTTTTGCCTAGGGCTATGTTAAGTCTCCTGCCTTTCATCATAGTGTAGTCCAAAGAGATCTGGCCTGCTTGGTCATCCCACAGAACATCACAGTGATCCACTACATTAATAATGCTGATCAGGTGAGTCAAACGAGATGGCTAGTACTCTGAAAGCCTTGATAATGCACATGTGCTCCAGAGGGTGTGAGACATAAACTGCGAAGTTTCAAAGACCTGCTTGAATTTTTAGTGAAATTTTAGGATTCCAATGAAGAAAACTTCAGTGATGTTTCTAGGGTCCAGTGGTCAGGAATATGCCAGGATATCCCCTCCAAACTAAAAAAAAAAAAAAAAAAATGCATGCATCCTGATTCCCTTACCACAGAAATTGAAGCACATGCATGGTGGATGTCTCTGATTCTAGAAAAAAATACATTTCTCACCTAGGAATATTGAACTGGTCCATTTATTAGGTGACATAGAAGGTTGCCAACTTTGAGTGGGACCCAGTGCAGGAAAGAGATCTGCAATAGGTCCAGGCTGTGGTGTAAGCAGTCCTGCTGCTTGGCATAAAATTTGGAAGACCCTATGGTGTTGGAGATATCAGAAGTGGGAAAAGATGTAGTGTGAAGCTTATGAAAAGCTTAACACAGGCCCCATAATAGAATTATAAATCATAGTAGAATTATAAATTTATGTCTACATCAAGAAATAAAATGGCTTTTGAGAAACAGCTCCAACATGTTTGGGGGCTCTGGTAGAGACAGATTGCTTGGTCATGAAGTACCAAGTGACTGTGAATCTGAAACTTCACTTTATGAAAAGAATTCTGTTGAACCCATCTAGTCAAGAAATTGGAGTACTTGCAGCAGACTATCATAAAATGGAAATAGCACATCTGGGAAGGAAGATTAAGCAGGACCAGAGAACACAAACAAGCCACAAGAACAGGTAGATCACCTGCATCATTTGTACTAGCTCCCCTCCCCCTGCTTGCACCTATGGCCATATGGGCAGTCCCATACAACCAGTTGAAAGAGCAGGAAAAATCTGAGCTCTGGTTTTTGGATGGATTGGCTTGATCATGGATGCAAGCCAATATATATGGTGGCAGCATGACAGTCATGTTCCAGAGTGGCCCTGAAAGATACGGGAAAGGGAAAAGAGCAGAGTTGAAAGCAACACACCTGATCATCCACTTATTATAGAAGTGACTCACAGTGAGAATCTATATGAATTCCTGGACTGTAAGCAAGGGTCTGGCCATCTGATCTGGGGCCTGGTAGGAAAGACTAGAAGATTGGAGACAAGAAGGTCTGGGATAGAGGCATATGGTTAGACATATGGGAAGGGGCACAAAGTGTGAAGATTTTTGTATTACATACTAACACTCACCAGAAAGCATCCATTCTGTGTGTTTGTTGCTTCACAGCAAATTATCCCCAAATTTAGTGGCTTAAAAAGACACACTTATTATCTCACAATTTCTATGAACCAGGAATACAGGCACAGCTATACTGAATGCTCAGCTTCATGGTCTCTCTCAAGGCTGCAAAGTATCAGCTCACCATGTGTGGTCTTATCTGAAGGCTCAACTGGAGAAAGACCTACTTCCAAGTTCACTCATTGGTTATTGGCAGCATTTGGTTCCTAGCTGTTAGCTTATGGCCACCCTCAGTTCCTTGCCATGTGGGCCTCTTCAAAATAGTGAAAGTATTGCCATCACTTTTATCAAGTTATATTAGTTTGAAACAAGTCACTATGTTTCTTCTGTATTCAAGGGGAAGCAATTACATGAGGATGTGAATACCACAAGTGGAGATCATTAGTGACCACCTTAGAAATGTACCTACCACAGCTATTTATTTATTAACTCTTAAGAAGATTTAGTGGTCTCTTTAGGGCTTTCAATATACACCTTAAATTATTCAGCCTACCTTCAAATAATCTTTTAGAGCAATTAAAAATAATAAAAATGTGACGTATATATTTACACTCATGCCATTTCTAGTGATTTTCATTTATTTATGTTTATTCAAGTTTCTGTCTGCTTTCATCCTGACTGAAGAACTTCCTTTAACACTTCTTGTAGTGCATGTCTGATGGTAATGATTACTCTTATTTTTTGTTTTTCTGAAAAAATTCTTTATTTTGTTTTCATTTTTGGAGAATATTTTCCCCGTTTAGAACTCTGGGCTAACTTTTCTTTTTAAGCATTTTATGGATGACACTCCATTACCTTCTAGATTGCATAGTTTCTGATGAGAAATCTGCTGTTTTTGTGTCTTTTTTCCTTTGTGTGTAAAGTTTCTTTTTTCTCTGGCTGCCATCAAGAGTTTCCTTCTATTTTTGGTTTTCAGTGGTTTGAATATGATGTGTCTAGGTTGTGGTAGTTTGTTTTTTCTTTTTATCCTTCTTGGTATCCTCTTTTTGGATATTTCTTTTGGTGTTACTACTTTTGGGCAATTCTGGCCATTATCTCTTCAATATTTCTTCCATTCCATTCTTTCTTTCGGTATCCAAATTATAAATATTAGACATTTGATATTGTCTCACAGTTTGTGGATGCTCTGTTCTATATATTTTTTTTCATTCTTTTGTATCTTTGTTTTTCAGTTTGGGCAATTTCTATTGATTTATTTTCATGTTCATTGATTCTTTCCACCACTGTGTCAAGTCTACTGATGAGCCTTCAGAAGGCATTCTTCATCTCTGTAACTAGCATTACACTACATTACTAGCATTACAAATTTTTAATTCCAGCATTTTTTTATTCCTAGCATTTCCACTTGAAAATGGAAATAAAAACTTACAGTTTTTATTTTTCTGATGAAATTCCTTGCATATTGGCAATCTTTTCCACTAGACACTTTGTTCTATTTATCAGACTTATTTTAAATTCCCTGTCTGTTAACTCTAACAACATCATCACATATGAATCTTTTTCTTTTGATTGCTTTGTGTGTTGAATTTTTGTCCTTGCTTCCTCATGTGTCTCTTAATTTTTGGATACGTCATCAGTGCTTAATTCTTTTGCTTTTAGGGGAGATAGGGAAGAAAGATCTGAACAGGATTTTGTGCCTTTCTTTCAGTGCTGCTACTTTCCTATCCAAGTTCTACACTCTAAGGGAGGCTGTCTGGGGTCTCTGTTCTGTCTGAGGTCTTTCTTGTGAGCACCTGGGAAGATATGTGCAGAAGACTTGTGAATAGGCGAAAATTCTCATGTCTGTGGTTCCAGAGGATTCATTCTATACTTTCACACTGGCTCACATTAAGCTTTTAGCAATCCATCAAAATTTTAAGCTGAATTGTTCTTACCAACTTGTACAATGTCTGGCATTTACCCTAGGTAAGCAAATGCTAGCACCTTGTTTCTTCTTGGAGTTGCCTCTCTTTCCTTAAATTTCAAGTAGATTGTTTGCACTGCTCCCTCAGCAATCTGATGGATTAAAGAAAAACTGTGACTTTGCAGTTATCCAGCTTTCTTTTTGTTAGGGTGGGAGTGATGCTTTTTCCAGTTTGGCACATACTGAGCTGAATTCAGAAATTTGGTCCATTTACTCTTAATTGATTACGATTAATTTCATGCTATCATGTCGTTATAGCTACTTTGTTCTTGCTTTTTCTACTCAAGATAGCTACATTATAGCTACTTTCTTCTTGCTTTTTCTACTCAAGATAACTATCATACTGAATCCATGCATATGATTTCTTTATTTTGCTTTTTATATAGTTTTATTGCAATTATATGTCTTTTAAAAACTTCATTAAAAATCTAGGTGTTTAATTTTCTAATAAGGACATTAGGTTACATATAATCTTTTTAGACTTTTAATATTACATTAATATTACTTTTTAATATTACATTGGTAAAATTTATGCATATTGTTGACTGTCTTCATGGTTCATTTGTTTTATTCAGAACTTTCTAAAAGTCAAGTAAAGTGTGGGGAAATATCCACATTCCTGGGAATAACACAATTTAAGCCCAGATTATCCCACTTTTCCTCATGATCATGATAAACTCATCTACCACTTGCTTAATTTGTTTACTTTTATTGATAATAAATGATAATAACCCTAAAAGAGACCTCTGATTCCTATGCTTTTAGAAATCTGATTGCATGTATAAAAATATTTTATATTCCTAGAAAATTTACAGTATAAAATCAAATTAATATATAGACTCCCAGTTGAAAGATCTGATATGAAATATCCTCACTTACCCTATTCTCTACTTTCTAAGAATCTGAGTATGAGGGAGTTTTTTCAGATTTCAGGACATGCTCCAATATGATCTCAAATGACTCCATTTAGTTGTCAGTTCTCATGCTGGTCTTTCCGTAACCCTAATGTGTCCTTATGGTACCTTATTATTTCAGGAGTCTGGTGAAGTTTAGAGAAATTTTTCAAATAACTGGAAATAGCCTAGTTGACTATGGATGACTCCATTCGTCCCAGCATTTTAATCTATGAATTATGTAAGTTGGTATCTCTCAGAGAGGAAATATCCTCTCTGAGCCTGACCTTTTATTTTCTTTTTAAAATATCACCATGAAATGGAATTTCCGGACATCCAGAGACAAAGAGACCAACTGAAAACTGAAATTATCTCAACAAAAGGTAATACTAGGTAGTTACCAAACATGTGCTACCCACTCCTGCTTGAAGGTGGGAGTCTTCAATTTTATAATGGTCTAGGGTAGAGCTTGTGGAGGAGTGGTGACATCCAGCCCTAACTTATGTGAGTCAGGTTCCAATGGGACATTCATTCATTTACTCACTCATTTATTTATGTAATATTTATTGAGTCTATATCATGCTCCTGATTCTGTTCTAGGTCTGGGGCAACAGAAGTGAATGAACTATGATAAAAAAAAATACTATGGAGAAAACTAAAGGAGATGCAGGTATGTCAAGGGATACAGTATTAAGTAGGGAGGTGAAGAGAAGACCTCACATAGAAGGTGACATGTAGATAAAAACCTGAAGTTCGGAAGCCAGACGTGCAGAAAGAGCATAGGAACATTCTGGGTAGAGGCCAATATCCTGAGGCTGGAGAAAAGGAAAGAAAAAATAAAGAAGAGCTCAGGAGGAGTAAGAAAGATAGAATAGTAGATGAGGTGAGAAGGTAGAGAGTGAGGTGTTCTATTTTGAGGACTTTCCTTAGATGGAAAACTACTGGAAGGTTTTGAGCAGGGGATTGACACGAACTGACTAACATTTGACAGAACTACTTTGGCAACTGTTTTGAGAATGAACTGAGAGGAGGCAGGCCTTTCTTACCTTATATGAGTCAGTGGGGGGCAGTTTTTCTCCCATTCTTTAACATGAACATAAAAAGTCAAGGAAATAAAATTTCTCTACAAAAAGGAAATTTTCACAGGGAATTTGCAAATATTATAAGCTCTCACTCCTTGGTGGAGATACACAGTCCATTTTCTGGGAAGGGACACTCTGGTTGTACTTTAAGAACAACAGGTATATGAAAAAACGCTAAACATCACTAAGCATCAAGGAAATGCAAATCAAAACCACAATGAGATATCACTTCATACCTGTTAAGATGGCTATTATCAAAAAGACAAAAGATAAAAAGTATTGGTAAGTGAGTGGAGAATAGGTAACATTGTGCATGGTTGATGGGAATGTAAATTGGTCCAACCACTATGGAAAACAGTATGGAGGTACCTAAAAAAATAAAAAATAGGACTACTATATGATCCAGCAATACCATTTCTAGGTATATATCCAAAGGAAATGAAATCAGTATCTTGAAGTGATATCTGCATTTCCATGTTCACTGCAGAGATATATATATATATATGTATGTATATATATATGTATGTATGTATATATATATATATATATGTCTTTTAAAAAAGGGAAGTGTCTAAGTGATTAGACCAGGCACAGAAAGATAAATACTGTCTGATCTCTCTTATATGTGAATCTAAAAAAGTCAAACTCATAGAAGCAGGGGTAGAATGGTAGTTTCCAGGGACAACAGGGATATGTTGGTCCAAGGGTACAAAGTTCAGTTATTCAGGATGAATACATTTTGGAGATCTAGTGTACAGCATGGTGACTACAGTCAATAATACTGTATTGTATTCTTGAATTTGCTAAGGGAGTAAATCCTAAATGTCCTCACCACACACACACACACACACACACACACACACACACACACAAATGGAAACTATATGAGGTGATGCATGTGTTAATTAGCTTGATTGTGGTAATTATTTCACAATGTATATGTATAGTAACACATTACATTGTACACCTTAAATACATACACGGTTTATTTGTCAAATATATCTCAAAAAAGTTGGAAGAAAAACATAGATGTTTATAATCCATTAATCCTCTCTGGTGTATCAGAGAGGAATAAAAGGAATTTTCCATAGGTCTTCCATAACACCCAGTGAACTTATAGTCAACTAGTTGATTTCACCATGTTGACTTACTAGTCTCTCTGTAAATTCACTGTTCTAAAAAGTGTTTATGTTTTCTAGAACTTGGTGGTTGTTTTCTCTAGCAGGAAATTATTCATGTTTTTTTCCTATTGATTTAAAAATAAATAATATGTTTTGGGGAGATGAGCAAAAAGTATTAGGAAAAGAATGAAATCACCCATAAAATCATCCAGAAAAAAAGCCTATAAGAATTTTTATTTCTTACAGTACTTTTTAATTGAAATATATTTGACATATGACACTGTGTAAATTTAAGGTGCACAACATGTTAATTTGATATAGTTATATATTGTAATATGATTGCCATAGTAGCAATAATTAGCACCTCTATCACGTTACATAATTATTTTTTCTTTTTAGTAGTTGGTATTCAGTCTTTATATTTTCACATAGTTGAGATAATGTATGTACAATTTTGATTCCTCTTTTTACTCAACTTTATAAACATTTCCCGTTATTCAATTCTATTACATCATTTTTGTTTTGTTTTTTGTTTTTGTTTTTGTGTTTTGCAGTATGCGGGCCTCTCACTGTTGTGGCCTCTCCCGTTGCGGAGCACAGGCTCTGGAAGCTCAGGCTCAGCGGCCATGGCCCACGGGCCCAGCCGCTCTGCGGTATGTGGGATCTTCCCGGACCGGGGCATGAACCTGTGTCCCCTGCATCAGCAGGCAGACTCTCAACCACTGCGCCACCAGGGAAGCCCTATTACATCATTTTTAAAGAGTGAATAATATTTCACCATATGGGATGAACCAAAATTCATCCATTCACCCCCTGATTGTTGATATTTAGGTTGCAAGAACTCAATCCCTACTCTTACTATACCACAGTTACATAGATAATCATATAATTTAAGAACAGTTATTTCAGCATAGAGGAACAGAGTACTAAGGGAGTACAAGAGAAGTTGAATATAGTCTGGGGTCTCAGCGGAGACTTGTCTGAGGAAGTAATATTTAAATGACTCTGAAGAATCACAAGACATTAATTAAAGGAGTGGGAAAGAGCACGTCCTCAAGAGGGAATAACAAAGGAAACATCACGTGGAAAGTCACCTGGGTTGGGAAGAAGAGTGTGTTTGGAAGGTGAGGAAACCTGAAATGTAGTTGCAAGGGGAAGAGTGACAGCAGATGAAGCTTGTGGAGCAGTCAGAGGAGAAATCATAAAGAGCCTTACAGGCTAGGTTTGAGATGTTGGCCTTATCTTTTTTTTTTTTTTTAACATCTTTATTGGAGTAAAATTGCTTTACAATTGTGTGTTAGTTTCTGTTGTAAGACAAAGTGAATCAGCTATACGTATACATATATCCCCTCCCTCTTAAGCCTCCTTCCCACCCTCCCTATCCCACCCCTCTAGGTGGTCACTGATCTCCCTGTGCTACGTGTCTGCTTCCCACTAGCTATCTATTTTACATTTGGCAGTGTATATATGTCAATGCCACTCTCTCACTTCGTCCTAGCTTACCCTTCCCTTCCCTCTCCCTGTGTCCTCAAGTCCATTCTCTACCTCTGCGTCTTTATTCCTGTCCTGCCCCTAGGTTCTTCAGAACCTTTTTTTTAAAATTAGATTTCATATATATGTGTTAACATACGGTATTTGTTTTTCTCTTTCTGACTTACTTCACTCTGTATGACAGACTCTAGGTCCAACCACCTCACTAAAAATAACTCAATTTCGTTTCTTTTTATGGCTGAGTAATTTTCCATTGTATATATGTGCCACATCTTCTCTATCCATTCATTTATTGATGGACACTTAGGTTGCTTCCATGTCCTGGCTATTATAAATAGAGCTGCAATGAACATTTTGGTACATGACTGTTTTTGAATTATGGTTTTCTCAGGGTATATGCCCAGTAGTGGGATCGCTGGGTCATATGGTATTATTTTTAGTTTTTTAAGGAACCCCCATACTGTTCTCCAGAGTGGCTGTATCCATTTACATTCCCACCAACAGACCAAGAGGGTTCCCTTTTCTCCTCACCCTCTCCAGCATTTATTGTTTATAGATTTTTTTGATGGTGGTCATTCTGACTGGTGTGAAGCGATACCTCATTGCAGTTTTGATCTGCATTTCTCTAATGATTAGTGATATTGAGCATCTTTTCATGTGTTTGTTGGCAATCTGTATATCTTCTTTGGAGAAATGTCTATTTAGGTCTTCTGCCCCTTTTTGGATTGAGTTGTTTGTTTTTTTCATATTGAGCCACATGACCTGCTTGCATATTTTGGAGATTAATCCTTTGTCAGTTGCTACATTTGCAAATATTTTGTCCCATTCTGAGGGGTGTCTTTTCGTCTTGTTTATGGTTTCCTTTGCTGTGCAAAAGCTTTTAAGTTTCATTAGGTCTCATTTGTTTATTTTTATTTCCATTACTCAATGTTCCACTTATGTTTTCCTCTAAGAGTTTTATAGTGTCTGGCCTCACATTTAGGTCTTTAATCCATTTTGAGTTTATTTTTGTGTATGGTGTTCTAATTTCATTCTTTTACATGTAGCTCTCCAGTTTTCCCAGCACCACTTATTGAAGAGGATGTCTTTTCTCCACTGTATATTCTTGCCTCCTTTATCAAAGATAAGGTGACCATATGTGCGTGGGTTTATCTCTTGGCTTTCTCTCCTGTTCCATTGAGCTATATTTCTGTTTTTCTGCCAGTACCATACTGTCTTGATTACTGTAGCTTTGTAGTATAGTCTGAAGTCAGGGAGCCTGATTCCTCCAGCTCAATTTTTCTTTCTCATGATTGTTTTGGCTACCTGAGGTCTTTTGTGTTTCCATAAAAATTGTGAAATTTTTTGTTCTAGTTCTGTGAAAAATGCCATTGGTACTTTGATCATTAGTGTATAGGAATGCAAGAGATTTCTGTGCATTAATTTTGTATCCTGCTACTTTACCAAATTCATTGATTGACTCTAGAATTTTTCTGGTAGCATCTTTAGGATTCTCTATGTATAGTATCATGTCATCTGCAAACAGTGACAGTTTTACTTCTTCTTTACTGATTTGGATTCCTTTTCTTTCTTTTTCTTCTCTGAGTGCTGTGGGTAAAACTTCCAAAACTATGTTGAATAATAGTGCTGAGAGTGTGCAACCTTGTCTTGTTCCTGATCTTAGAGTAAATTGTTTCAGTTTTTCACCATTTATAACAATGTTAGCAGTGGGTTTGTCATATATGGCCTTCATTATGTTGAGGTAGGTTCCCTCTATGCCTACTTTCTATCTATTGAGTTTATCGTATGGTTTTTATCCTTCAATTTGTTAATATGGTGTAGCACATTGATTGATTTGCATATATGGAAGAATCCTTGCATTCCTGGGATAAACCACACTTGATCATGGTGTGTGATCCTTTTAAGGTGCTACTGGGTTCTGTTTGCTAGTATTTTGTTGAAGATTTTTGCATCTATGTTCATCAGGGATATTGGCCTGTAGTTTTCTTTCTTTGTGACAACTTTGTCTGGTTTTGGTATCAGGGTGATGGTGGCCTCATAGAATGAGTTTGGGAGTGTTCCTCCCTCTGCTATATTTTGGAAGAGTTTGAGAAG
>NC_041215.1:5150002-5168895 GCF_002837175.3 Physeter macrocephalus
GGTTGTCCATTTTATTGGCATATAGTTGCTTGTAGTAATCTCTCATGATTCTTGGTATTTCTGCAGAGTCAGTTGTTACTTCTCCTTTTTCATTTCTAATTTTATTGATTTGAGTCCTCTCCCTCTTTTTCTTGATGAGTTCGGCTAATGGTTTATCAATTGTGTTTATCTTCTCAAAGAACCAGTGTTTAGTTTTATTATCTTTGCTATTGTTTCCTTCATTTCTTTTTCATTTATTTCTGATGTGATCTTTATGATTTCTTTCCTTCTGCTAATTTTGGGTTTTTTTTGTTCTTCTTTCTCTAATTGCTTTAAGTATAAGGTTCAGTGTTTTATTTGAGATTTCTCTTGTTTCTTGAGGTAGGATTGTATTGCTATAAACTTCCCTCTTAGAACTGCTTTTGCTGAGTCCCATATGTTTTTGGTCGTCGTTTTTTCATTGACATTTGTTTCTAGGTATTTTTTGATTTCCTCTTTGATTTCTTCAGTGATCTTCTGGTTATTCAGTAGCATATTGTTTAGCCTCCATATGTTTGTATTTTTTACAGTTCTTTTTCTTGTAACTGATATCTAGTCTCATAGCATTGTGGTCGGGAAAGATACTTGATACAATTTCAATTTTGTTAAATTTACCATGGCTTGATTTGTGACCCAAGATATGATCTATCCTGGAGAATATTCCATGAGCACTTGAGAATAAAGTACATTTTGTTGTTTTTGGATGGAATATCCTATAAATATCAGTTAAATCTATCTTGTCTATTGTGTCATTTAAAGCTTGTGTTTCCTTATTTATTTCCATTTTGGATGATTTGTCCATTGGTGAAAGTGGGGCGTTATAGTCCCCTACTATTATTGTGTTACTGATGATTTCCCCTTTTATGGCTGTTAGCATTTACCTTATGTATTGAGGTGCTCCTATGTTGGTGCATAAATATTTACAATTGTTATATCTTCTTCTTGGATCGACCCCTTGATCATTTTGTAGTGTCCTTCTTTGTCTCTTGTAATAGTCTTTATTTTACAGTCTATTTTGTCTGATATGAGAATTGCTACTCCAGCTTTCTTTTGATTTCCATTTGCATGGAATATCTTTTTCTATCCCCTCACTTTCAGTCTGTTTGTGTCCCTAGGTCTGAAGTGGGTCTCTTTTAGACAGCATACATACATGTCTTGTTTTTGAGTCCATTCAGCCAGCCTCTGTCTTTTAGTTGGAGCATTTAATCCATTTACATTTAAGGTAATTATCAATATGCGTGTTCCTATTACCACTTTCTTAATTGTTTTGGCTTTGTTTTTGTAGGTCTTTTCCTTCTCCTGTGTTTCCTGCCTAGAGAAGTTCCTTTAGCATTTGTTGTAAAGCTGATTTGGTGGTGCTGAATTCTCTTAACTTTTGCTTGTCTGTAAAGGTTTTAATTTCACTGTCAAATCTGAATGATATCCTTCATGGGTAGAGTAATCTTGGTTGTAGGTTTTCCCCTTTCATCAGTTTAAATATGTCCTGCCACTCCCTTCTGGCTTGCAGAGTTTCTGCTGAAAGGTCAGCTGTTAACCTTATGGGGAATCCCTTGTATGTAATTTGTTGCTTTTCCCTTGTTGCTTTTAATATTCTTTCTTTGTATTTAATTTTTTTTTTTTTTTTTTTTTGCGGTACGCAGGCCTTTCACTGTTGTGGCCTCCCCCGTTGCGGAGCACAGGCTCCGGACGCGCAGGCTCAGCGGCCATGGCTACTTTTTTTTTTTTTTTTTTTTTTTTTTTGCGGTACGCGGGCCTCTCACTGTTGTGGCCTCTCCCGTTGCGGAGCACATGCTCCAGACGTGCAGGCACAGCAGCCATGGCTCACGGGCCCAGCCGCTCCACGGCATGTGGGATCCTCCTGGAACGGGACATGAACCCATGTCCCCTGCATCGGCAGGCAGACTCTCAACCACTGCGCCACCAGGGAAGCCCCTGTATTTAATTTTTAATAGTTAGATTTATATGTGTCTTTGCGTGTTTCTACTTGGATTTATCCTGTATGGGACTCTGCACTTCCTGGACTTGATTGACTCTTTCCTTTTCCATGTTAGGGAATCCTCTTTATTTCTTCTAAGGTCCTTGTAAATGTTTCTTGTATTTTCTCTATTCTATTTCCAAGATTTTGGATCATCTTTACTATCATTACTCTGAATTCTTTTTCAGGTAGACTGCCTATTTCCTCTTCATTTGTTAGGTCTGGTGGGTTTTTACCTTGCTCCTTCATCTGCTCTATATTTCTCTGTATTCTCATTTTAAAAAAATTTCTGTGTTTTGGGGTCTCCTTTTCGCAGGCTGCAGGTTCGTAGTTCCTGTTGTTTTTGGTGTCTATCCCCAGTACATGACGTTGGTTCAGTGGCTTGTGTAGGCTTCCTGGTGGAGGGGACTGGTGCGTGTGTTCTGGTGGCTTGGGCTGGATCTTGTCTTTCTGGTGGGTAGGGCCACGTCTGGTGGTGTGTTTTGGGATGTCTGTGAACTTAATATGATTTTAGGCAGCCTCTCTGCTAATAGGTGGGGTTGTGTTCCTGTCTTGCTTATTCTGCTCTGCAGTAGTTATTTCCACTATTTTATCTTCCAGGTCTCTTTTCCATTCTTCTGCCCTAGTTATTCTGCTATTGATTCCTTCTAGAGAATTTTAAATTTCATTTGTTGTGTCTCTGCTAATAGGTGGGGTTGTGTTCCTGTCTTGCTAGTTGTTTGGCATTGGGCATCCAGCACTGGAGTTTGCTGGCCGTTGGGTGGAGTTGTGTCTTAGTGTTGAGACAGAGATCTCTGGGAGAGGTCTCACCGATTGATATTATGTGGGGCTGGGAGGTCTCTGGTGGTCCAATATCCTGAGCTCGGCTGTCCCACCTCAGAGGCTCAGGCCTGACGCCAGGCTGGAGGACCAAGACACTGTCAGCCCCACGGCTCAGAAGAAAATGGAGAAAAAAAGAAAGAAAAAAATTTTTAATAGTTAAAAAATAATAATAATAAAAAAGGAAGAGAGCAACAAATCAATAAACAAATCCACCAATGATAACAAGCTCTAAAAACTAAACAAAGATAAACATAAAAATCAGAAACAAATCAGTCACAGACAGCAAACCCCAAGTCTACAGTTGCTCCCAAAGTCCACCGCCTCAATTTCGGGATGACTCGTTGTCTATTCAGGTATTCCACAGATGCAGGGTACATCAAGGTCATTGTGGAGATTTAATCCACTGCTCCTGAGGCTGCAAGGAGAAATTTCCCTTTCTCTTCTTTGTTTGCACAGCTCCTGGGGTTCAGCTTTGGATTTGGCCCCACCTCTGCATGTAGGTCGCCTTCTGGTGTTTGTTCCCTACCCAGAGAGGAGGGGGTTAAAGCAGTGGCTAATTAGGGGGCTCTTGCTCATTCAGGCTGGGGCAGGAAGGGGTATGGGAGTTATAATTGGAATGTGGGGCGAGCCTGTTGTGGCAAAGGCCAGCATGACGTTGCAATAGCCTGAGGCACGCCGTGTGTTCTCCCTGGGAAATTGTCCCTGGATCACTGGTCCCTGGCAGTGGTGGGCTGCACAGGCTCCCCGGGGGTGTGGTGTGGGGGGATGGGGTGTGTGTGTGTGTGTGGTGTGGATAGTGACCTGTGCTTGCACACTGGATTCTTGGTGGCTGCAGCAACAGTGTTAGCATTAGCTCGCGCCCATCTCTAGAGCTGGTTTAGGCAGTGCTCTGAATCCTCTCTCCTCGTGCACCCCAAAACAATGGTCTCTTGCCTCTTAGGCAGGTCCAGACTTTTTCCCGGACTCCCTCCCGGCTAGCCGTGGCGCACTAGCCCCCTTCAGGCTGTGTTCACGCAGCCAACCCCAGTACTCTCCCTGGGATCTGACCTCCGAAGAAGCCCGAGCCTCAGCTCCCACCCCCTCCCTTCCCGGCGGGTGAGCAGACAAGCCTCTCGGGCTGGTGAGTGCCGGTCGGCACAGATCCTCTGTGCGGGAATCTCTCCACTCTGCACTCCGCACCGCTGTTGCTGCGCTCTCCGCCGTGGCTGTGAAGCTCCCCCAACCATATCCCGTCTCCACCAGTGAAGGGGCTCCCTAGTGTGTGGAAAACTTTCCTCCTTCCCAGCTCCCTCCCAGAGGTGCAGGTCCTGTCTCTTTTGTCTCTGTTTTTTCTTTTTTCTTTTGCCTTACCCAGGTACGTGGGGAGTTTCTTGCCTTTTGGGAAGTCTGAGGTCTTCTGCCAGCGTTCAGTGGGTGTTCTGTAGGAGTTATTCCACATGTAGATGTATTTTTAATGTATTTGTGGGGAGGAAGGTGATCTCCACGTCTTATTCCTCCACCATCTTGAAGATCCCTCCTGGTCTTTATCTTTTAAAAATAAAGAAGAAAAGCCTCAAGAGTTCTAAACAAGGAAATAACACTAACAGAATTTTATTCTATAGA
The DNA here is from genome assembly GCF_002837175.3 of Physeter macrocephalus. Classification (NCBI taxonomy): domain Eukaryota; kingdom Metazoa; phylum Chordata; class Mammalia; order Artiodactyla; family Physeteridae; genus Physeter; species Physeter macrocephalus. The sequence continues at coordinate 5,154,420 of NC_041215.1, forward strand.
AATTGCTTGGACTATAGTCTAAAGAATAGATTGGTGCGGAGGAAAGCAGAGTTGTCAGGATACTTGTTAGGTAGGGAAATAGAGAGCAATTAGGGGGAGTCATGGACATAAGGAGGTGTGGACTGGTGTGAGAGATACTTGGGAGGGAGAATTATCGGGACTTGGTGGTTGGATATAGGAGTTAGGAAGACCTCAAGGGTCCCTCTCAGTTTTCTGATTGGAGCAATGGATGGATGATGGGGCAATTCACTGAAAGACAACACAGGAGGAGGAGCAGTTTTGAGAGAGAGAGACCAGGAGTCCAGTTTTGGACATGTTGAGATTCAGGTGCCTGTGAACCATCCAAATGAAGATGTCAAGGAAAGAGTTGTATATAGGGGTCTGGAGTCTAGAAGAAATGTATCTGTTGGAATTTAGGAGTTATTTATATATGAATGGTATTTGAAGTCTCAGGGTGTGACTGCCAAGTGAAGGAATATGATATGAGGACAGCCTAGGGTAGAGCCTGTGGTGGATGCTGTGCTCCCAGATAAATCCCCCTTCAGGATGGAAAGTCTTTTGTCCCTTGGCTGTTGGCTGACAGCCTTAGCTATTAACCCTCTCCAGGAATTGCCCTTGGCTGAAGAGTGACACTTTGGCCAAGGTCTTGCCCTCTTGGGAAGGGCGTTCACTTGCATCTCAACTCAGGACAACTATGAAGGGCCATCCCAGTTTTATAGGTACTTGTGAGATTGGCTGAGGGCTTTGTTGAGACTGTATCACCATTCAAGTTCTCCCTCTAACCAATTCTGCTTCCTTCCCTTCCCTTCTTTATCCTGAGAGCACTCCTGAATAAACTTTCTGCATTCAAACTCTCAAAATTGGCTTTTGGAGAAACCTGTCCCACAACAGAACTTTCCACTCAGTTGAGACTTATTTTACAGCATAGACTGGGAAGCATTTTGTTAGACGAGACAGATGAGAGGATCGATCATTTAACAGGAAGAGAGCCCCCTGGAAAGCCTTTTAAACCATACATTTCCAGACAAAATTAAAAAACTTCTCAAAAAGCCTTTATTCTTATCAGCTTATTTCTTTCTAAGTGGATCCCCAGCCCTTAATTGGAATGGTTCTTTGTAAGCCTTCCTATATTAAGCAGATGTCAATTTTCACCCCAGGGCTTGCCTCCTTTACAGTGTCTCCTTCTTCATCTATTTCTAGCCAACCAGAGGAGACATGTGCACTGGGTTTTCTGCCACTTGCCTTTCTGCTTCTCTATTGTCCTTTTCCCCTTTAAATCAAAGGTAGGCAGTGTCCCCTTCCTTTTTTAAGAAGAAAGAGAATCTCAAGCTTTTCATAGCTTTCTGACTGCTGTTATTTGAAATTTAAATATAGAGCTCCTAATAATAATATGAGCATAGCTTCCTTTTATGCTTGCCTCTGGGAGAGTCTTAGGACAGATTTCTAAAAAGCTTGTATTCCTATCATACCATTAAATTTGGAATAAATTCTTAAACTGACAACTAAACAAGATTTATAATGAGACATCTAAAGTGCTTTTTTTTTTTTTTTTTTTTGCGGTACGCGGGCCTCTCACTGCTGTGGCCTCTCCCGTTGCGGAGCATAGGCTCCGGACGCGCAGGTTCAGCGGCAATGGCTCACGGGCCCAGCCGCTCCGCGGCATGTGGGATCTTCCCGGACCAGGGCACGAACCCGTGTCCTCTGCATCGGCAGGCGGACTCTCAACCACTGCGCCACCAGGGAAGCCCTAAAGTGCTTTTTAAAAAAAAATTTATTAATTTATTTATTTATGGCTGTGTTGGGTCTCTGTTGCTGCACTTGGGCTTTCTCTAGTTGTGACGAGTGGGGGCTTCTCTTCGTTATGGTATGTGGGCTTCTCTTGTTGTGGAGCACAGGCTCTAGGCACGTGGGCTTCAGTAGTTGTGGCACACGGCCTCAGTAGTTGTGGCACGTGGGCTCAGTAGTTGTGGCACACGGGCTTAGTCGCTCTGCGACATGTGGGATCTTCCTATGTAAAATATAATTGCAAACCCTTCCTTCTGTTGTTTGTATTTTGCTCTTACTGGTCTTTTATAATTGGACTTTATTTCTTGACTAGGTCACGTCAAGTAACCTTTTAAAAAAATATTCATTTATTTATTTTTTTATATTTTATTTGGCTGCATTGGGTCTGAATTGCAGCACACGGGACCCTCACTGTAGCATGTTGAATCTTTCGTTGTGGCATTCAGACTCCTTGCTACAGAGCTACAGTGGGTGGGCTTCTCTCTAGTTGTGGCGCGGGCTCCAGAGCACATGGGCTCAGTAGTTGTGGCATGCGGGCTCTCCAGTTGTGGCACGCAGGCTCTAGAGCATGCAGGCTTAGTTGCCCTATGGCATGTGGGATTTTAGTTTCCTGACCAAGGGTCAAATCCATGTCCCCTGCATTGGCAGGCAGATTCTTAACCACTGCACCACCAGGGAGGCCCCTAAAGTGCTTTTAGGGACCTCCCTGGTGGTGCAGTGGTTAAGAATCTGCCTGCCAATGCAGGGGACACAGATTTGACCCTTGGTCAGGAAACTAAAATCCCACATGCCATAGGGCAACTAAGCCTGCATGCTCTAGAGCCTGCGTGCCACAACTGGAGAGCCCGCATGCCACAACTACTGAGCCCATGTGCTCTGGAGCCCGCGCCACAACTAGAGAGAAGCCCACCCACTGTAGCTCTGTAGCAAGGAGTCTGAATGCCACAACGAAAGATTCAACATGCTACAGTGAGGGTCCCGTGTGCTGCAATTCAGACCCAATGCAGCCAAATAAAATATAAAAAAATAAATAAATGAATATTTTTTTAAAAGGTTACTTGACGTGACCTAGTCAAGAAATAAAGTCCAATTATAAAAGACCAGTAAGAGCAAAATACAAACAACAGAAGGAAGGGTTTGCAATTATATTTTACATAGAGAGGAATCCAAATCATGAAATATTAAATAGGACTAATAGGTTATTTTACATCTATAAGCAAAACCCACAAGAAGATGTGGCATCATGAAACTATGTGCCAAATAATGTAGCTTTAATGCAAGGAGAAACATCACAAAAATAATGGAAAACAGCAACACCCCTCTCTCATTTCTTGACAGATCAAGCAAGTAAAAAATCAATGAAGGTATAGAAGATTTAAATAACTTAAGGAACAGACTTGATTTAATAGTTATGTATAAAAATCTGTATTTATATAGAATATGACTTCTTTCCTTATGCTAAGAGAATTTTAACAGAAATAGTTCATATGTTAGGCTACAATGAAAATTTACTACATTCCCCAAAGCAGAAAATAAACAGAAAACACTCTTGGACTACATGCAATGAAACCAGAAACTAGTCTCAAGAGATGTAAATTAGTAACAATGAAAACCAAGCATTTAGGAATTAAAATGAAACAAAATTATTTTACTGAATGACTCGAGTCAGAGAAGCAAATCTTCAGTTATACAATATTTGAAGGAGGGTAATAAAAAAGCAGCACAAATCAGAGATATATTAAAGTAATAGCATTAATTTATTTCATTATAGAACAGGAAGAAAGTAAATCAATAAACTAGATATTTGTTCCAGAAAGTTTAAAAGAGAAAAATGGGATACAAACAAGGAAGTGACGAATAAGAAAATAATTTAAAAAATAAGTTAATAAGTTATAAAACTAAAAAAAACCCTGAGTTAGTTATAAAAAATACTTATCTAATAACTGAATAATAAAAGTAAATATTTATTTTTCACTTATAGGTGTTGTTCCAAGCAATATATATATTGTTGTGTTTCAAACCAGCTGTTTGAAACAGCGATGAGATACCACTACATACCTATTAGATTGGTTAAAATTCAAAACACTGACAGCATCAAATGCTGGTGAGAATGTGGAGAAATAGGGGCTCTCATTCATTGCTGGTGGGAATGAAAAATAGTTCAAACACTTTGGAAGATGGTTTGGCAGTTTCTTTCAAAAGTAAACCTACTCTTACTGTTCTATCCAATAGTACTGTTTTTGGTATTTATCCAAATGAATTGAAAACTATGTTTACATAAAAACCTGCACATACATGTTTAAAGTAGCTTTATTCATAATTGCCAAAACTTGGAAGCTACCCAGATGTCTTTCAATAGGTGACTGGATAAGTAAACTGTGGAACATCCAGACAATGGAATACTATTCAGTGGTAAAAAATGACCAGTCAAATCATGAAAAGACATGAGGAACTTCAAATGTATATGCTAAGTGAAAGGAGCCAATCTGAAAGGGCAACATACTGTAAGATTCCAACTTTATGTCATTTTGAAAAAGTGGAATTTATAATCTGTGGTTGCCACAAAGGATTTTTAAGGCAGCGGAACTCTTCTGTATGATACTGTAATAATGAGTATATTACATACTTGTACTAGTGGATACATTATACATTTGCCAAAACTCATAGAATGTACAACACAAAGTAAACCCTAATGTAAACAATGGATTCTAGTTAATAATAATGTATAAATATTGGCTCATCAATTGTAGCAAAGGTACCACAATAATGTCAGACGTTAATAATAGGAGAAATTGTGTATGTGTTTTGCTGTGTGTGCATGTGTGGGGTGGGGGGTGGCAGGAGAGAGGATATATGAAAACTCTGTACTTTTCACTCAATTTTTCTGTAAACCTAAAACTGCTTTTAAAAACAAAGCCTGTTAATTAAAAACAAAACAAAGCCCAAAATAGCTGTTTGAAAGAGAGGGACCAATGAAGCAAGGAATTGAAGAGCTATGGTTCTGGAGAGAAGTTAATAATACATTGGGGCAAGCCTCAGATTCTCTACTGCTTTCCTCCTTCACACTGCTAATTCTTAATGGCAGACCTAGAAGCTGAGAAGAAAGCAGTGACCAAGAGCTTTCAGCAGTCTCTTGGGACTGGGGAATCAAACATTGGAGTTCATTGCTACCAAGATATCCAGGACTGGAAGGGGACATGTTCCCAGAGAAAAGGGAACTGCTGAGCAGTCAGCCTAAACTTCCCTACCATTTCTTTTCCTCAAGAGGTTTTCTGATTCCTAATCTGTACTTGAGACTGATGGCCCAAATGTAAAGTGGATATGAAGGGGTTAAGAAACTTAAACAGAACATTTGAAGCCTCCTGGTGCCAGAAGAGACAACAATTGGAGTTCAACGTCTGCCTTGGAGGAGGAGTCTTGGTAAATGACCTAGACTTCTGTTTGAAACCCCCAAGGGACTGTTGAAACCCCCAATAGACCAGATCTTACAAGATCTGAAACTCAGCCTCTATCTCAATCCCTAAGTGGACCAAGGTGAATTGCTCCTATTTAACTCCCTGTGAGAATTAATTTAACTTTGTTAGAAGAAAATAGTATCTAGTTCCTTTATACTTTTTTTCATATACAATGTAAGACGTTCAATAAAAAATTAATAGGCATGCCAGAGTCTAATTAGTAAAAGTCAGGAGAGAAAAAGACATAATAGAGATTCACATGAGATACAGATACTAAAGTTATCAAACATGGATTTAAAAATATATGTGAGTAATAGCATCAAAAAATGACAAGATGCAGAGTGTCACCAAAGACCTGAATTTGATAAAAAGAACTATAAAAACTATTTAGAAAAAATTTAGTAACTAAAATCAAGAACTCAATAGATGATTTAACAGTAAATTGGATAAATTAAACAGAAAATACAACCCATAAAAATTACACAGATGAAAAGATTAGTCAAGTGGAAGATAGAAAATATTTAAAGTATGTAGAGGAAAAACAAAAATAGATGGACAATGCAGAAAATACCATAAGAGACGTTGGAAAAAATCTAAAACATATGTAATTAGCAAGCCAGAAAAAGAAGATAAAGTGGTGCTAATAAATATCTGAAGAAATAAAGTAACAGGAAATCAACAAAGAAAATCAATGAAACCAAAAGATGATTCTTTGAAAATATTAATAAAATTAATAAGCTTCTTACCAAGATAACAAAGAAAAAAAAGAGGGAAGAAATAAATTACTAATATCAGAAATAAAAGAGGGTACATCACTGCCAATCTCATGGATATTAAAAGGATTATAAAAGAATACTATGAGCAACTCTTTGCTCACATATTTGATAACCTAGATGAAATGGACCAGTTCCTTGAAAGACACAGAAAAAATAGATAATCTGAATAGGCTTATATCTATTAAAGAACCTGAATCAATAATTAATAACCTTCCATAACAGAAAGCACCCGGCCCATATGGGTTCACCAGTGAATTCTACCAAATACTTAAGGAAAAAAATGATACCATTCTCTACAATCTCTTTCAGAAGATAGAAGCAGAGGAAAAACTTCCAAACTCATTATCCTAGTCCTAGTCTAGCATCATCCTAATGCCAAAACCAGACAAAGACACTACCAAAAAGAGAAAACCACAAACCGATATCTTTTATTGAACATAAATGCAAAAATCATCAATAAAATATTAGCAAATTGAATCCCATAATGTATAAAAAGAATTATACACCCAACCAAGTGGGATTTATCCTATGCAAGTCTGGTTCAACATTTGAAAATCAATTAATGTAATCCATTACCTCAATATACTGAAGAAGAAAAATCACATGTTCATTTCAATAGGTGCAAGAAAAGCATCAGATAAAATCAAACATCTATTCATGATAAAAGCTCTCAGCAAGCTAGGAATAGAGGGGAACTTCCTCAACTTGATTAAGATTATCTGCAAAAAACTGCAGCTAACATCATACTTAATGGTAAGAAACTGGAAGCTTGCCTACAAAGATCAGGAATAAGGCAAGGATGTCCCCTCTCACCACTGCTTTTTGACATCATACTGGGAGTACCAGATAATACATTAAGACAAGAAAAGGAAATGAATGGTAGACAAGATGGGGAAGGAAAAATTAAAACTGTTTTTGTTTGTAGATGATATGACTGTCTATGTAAAAAATCCAAAAGAATCAACAAGAAAATTCCTGGAATTAATACTCAATTACATCATGGTTGCAGAAAACAAATTTAATATGCAAAAGTCAATTGATTTGCTATATACCAGCAATGAACAAGTAGAATTTGAAACTAAAAACACAATACCATTTACAGTATCACTAAAATATGAAATGCTTAGGTATAAGTGTAACAAAATATGTACAAGATCTATATGAGGAAAATAACAAAAATCTGATGAAAACAAAAATCTGATGAAAGAAATCAAAGAACTAAATAAATGGAGAAACATTCCATGTTCATGGGTAGAACAAATCAATTTTGTCAAGATGTGGGTTCTTCTTAACTTGATCTATAGATTCAATGCAATCTCAATAGAAATCCCAGAAAAAGTTATTTTATGGGTATCAACAAACTGATTCTAAAGTTTATGTGGAGAGGCAAGAGACCCAGAATATCCACCACAATATAGAAGAAGAAGAACAAAGTTGTAGGACAGAAACTACCTGACTTTAAGACTTACTGTAAAGCTGCAGTAATCAAGACAGTGTGATATTGGTGAAAGAATAGACAAGTAGAATAATGTAACAGAATAGAGAACCCTGAAATAGGGCCTACATAAATATAGACAACTGATTTTTGATAAAGGAGCAAAGGCAATAAAATGGAGAAAAGAGTCTTTTCAACAAATGATGCTGGAACAATTGGGCATCCATATGCAAAAAAAGAAAAAAAAAAGAATCTAGATACAGATCTTATACCCTTCACAAAAATTACCTCAAAATGGACCAAAGACCCAAATGTAAAGTGCCAAAATATACAGCTCCTAGAAGATAACATAGGGGAAATTCTAGATGACCTTGAGTTTGGTGTTGACATTTAAGATACAGCAGCAAACAAATGGCTCATGGAAGAAAGAAGTAATAAGCTGGACTACATCAGAATTAAAATTTCTGCTCTGCAGAAGACACTGTCAAGAGAATGAAAAAACAAGTCACGGACTAGGAGTAAATATCTGCAAAAGTTGTATCTAATCAAGGACTGTTAACCAAAATATACAAAGAATTCTTAAAATTAAACAATAATAAAAAACCCAATTAAAAAATGGGCCGAAGACCTTAACTGACACCTCCAAAAACAAGATATATGGATGGCAAATAAGCATATGACAGCACCAAATGCTGATGAGAATGTGGAGCAACAGGAGCTCTCATTCATTGCTGGTATGAATGCAAAATGGTACAGCCACTTTGGAAGAAGTTTAGCCATTTCTTACAAAAGTAAACATACTTTTATCATTTGATCCAGCAATTGAACTCCTTGGTATTTACCCAAATTAATTGAGAACTTATGTCTACACCAAAACCTGCAAACAGATGTTTATAACAGCTTTATTCATAACTGCCAAAACTTGAAAGCAACAAACATGTCCTTCAGTAGGTGAATGGATAAACTGTGGTACATGCAGACAATGGAATATTATTCACACTGAAAAGAGATGAGCCATCAAGACATAAAAAAAACATGGAGGAAACTTAAAATGCATATTACTAAGTGAAAGAAGTCAATCTGAAGAGACTACGTTCTATAGGATTCTAATTATGACATTAGGGAAAAGGCAAAACTATGGACGGAGTGGTTGCCAAAGATTAGGGAGAAGGGTGGTGAATAGGTGGAGTAAAGAGAATTTTTAGGGCACTGAAACTACGCTATGATAGTCTAGTGGTAGATGCATATCATTATAAATTTGTGCAAACCCATAGAAAGTACAACATCAAGAGTGAAACTTAATGTAAACCATGGACTCTTGGTGATAATGATGTGTCAATGTAGATTCATCAATTGTAACAAATGTACCACTCAAGTAGGGGATGTTAAGAATGGGGGAGGTTATGAATGTGTAGGGGCAGAGGACACGTGGCAAATCTCTGTACCTTCCATTCAGTTTTTATGCTCTAAAAAAATAAAATCTACTTAAAAAATAAGGTAAGAAAATTTGTCTAATCTGACAAAAGACATCAAACCACAGACTCAAGAAGTACAATGAACCCTATTCAAGATAAATTAAAAATGCATTTTGGTACATCATAATAAAACTTCTGAAAATTATGCCATGAGAAATATTAAAAGGATACAAAGTAAAAAAGAAATATTATCTTCAAAGGAGAAACAATAAGATAGACAGTTGCTTTTTCAAGAAAAATGAAAACTATATGATACCACCTTTTAAAGTGCTGAAAAATAAAATCAACTGCCAACCAAGAACATTATACCGAGCAAAAATATCCTTTTTAATAGAAAGCCAATGTCAAGCAAAACTGAGGGATCTTATTACAATAAAGCTACACTAAAGTAAATACTAAAGACTATTCTCTTTTAGAATAAATTTTGGAATGAAAATGATCCTAGATGGAAGTGCAAAATGCAGACAGCAATAAAAAGTGATATAAAGGATAAACATCTGGGTAAATCTAAATGAATATTGACAATAAAACTTAATTAAAACAATAATCTATGGTGGGGAGGTTGGTTCAAGGTGGCAGAGTAGAAGGACATGTGCTCACTCACTCTTGTGAGAGCACTGGAATCAAAACTAACTGCTGAACAATCATTGACAGGAAGACACTGGAACTCACCAAAAAAAAAAAAAAATATCCCACATCCAAAGACAAAGGAGAAGCCACAATGAGATGGTATGAGGGGTGCAATCAGAATAAAATCAAATCCCATAAACTCTGGGTGGGTGACCCACAAACTGGAGAAAAATTATACCACAGAAGTCCATCCACTGGAGTGAAGGTTCTGAGCCCCACGTCAGGCTTCCAAACCTGGGGGTCCAGCAACAGGAGGAAGAATTCCCAGAGAATCAGACTATGAAAGCTAGTGGGATTTGACTGCAGGACTTCGACAGGACTGGGGGAAACATAGACTCCACTCTTGGAGGGCACAGGCAAAGTAGTGTGCACATCAGGACCCAGGGGGAAGGAGCAGTGACCCCATAGGAGACTGAACCAGACCTACTCTCCTGCAGAGGTGAGGGGTGGCTATGGTTCACTCCAGAGACAAGGACACTTACAGCAGAAGTTCTGGGAAGTACTCCTTGGTGTGAGCCCTCCCAGAGTCCACCATTAGCACCACCAAAGAGCCTATAGCCTTCAGGGCTGGGTAACAACCAACAGGAAGGGAACTCAGCCCCACCCATCAGCAGACAAGTGGATTAAAGTTTTACTGAGCACTACCCACCAGAGCAACACCCAGCTCTACCCACCACCAGTCCCTCCCATCAGGAAGCTTGCACAAGCCTCTTAGATAGCCTCATCCACCAGAGGACAAACAGCAGAAGCAACAAGAACTACAATCCTGCAGCCTGTGGGATAAAAACCACATCAACAGAAAGATAGACAAAATGAAAAGGCAGAGGACTAGGTACCAGATGAAGGAACAAGATAAAACCCTAGAAAAACAACTAAATGAAGTGGAGATAGGCAACTTTCCAGAAAAAGAATTCAGAATAATTATAGTGAAGATGATCCAGGACCTCATAAAAAGAATGGAGGCAAAAATAGAGACGATGCAAGAAAATGTCTAACAAAGACCTAGAAGAATTAAAGAACAAACAAACAGAGATGAACAATACAATAACTGAAGTGAAAAATACATTAGAAGGAATCAATAGCAGAATAACAGAGGCAGAAGAACAGAGAAGTGACCTGGAAGACAGAATGGTGGAATTCACTGCTGTGGAACAGAATAAAGAAAAAAGAATGAAAAGAAAGGAAGACAGCATTAGAGACCTCTGGAACAACATTAAACGCACTAACATTTGCATTATAGGAGTCCGAGAAGAAGAGAGAGAGAGAGAAATACCTGAGAAAATACTTGAAGAGATTATAGTTGAAAACTTCCCTAACATGGGAAAGGAAATAGCCACCCAAGTCCAGGAAGCACAGAGAGTCCCAGGCAGGATAAACCCAAGGAGGAACAAGCCGAGACACATAGTAATCAAATTGACAAAAAATTGAAGGCAAAGAAAAATTGTTAAAAGCAACAAGGGAAAAATGACAAATAACATACAAGGAAACTCCCATAAGGTTAACAGCTGATTTCTCAGCAGAAACTCTACAAGCCAGAAGGGAGTTGCACAATATATTTAAAGTGATGAAAAGGAAGAGCCTACAAACAAGATTACTCTACCCATCAAGGATCTCATTTAGATTTGATAGAGAAGTCAAAAGTTTTACAGACAAGCAAAAGCTAAGAGAATTCAGCACCACCAAACCAGCTTTACAACAAATGCTAAAGGAACTTCTCTAAGTGGGAAACACGGAGAAGAAAAGGACCTACAAAAACAAACCCAAAACAATTAAGAAAAGGGTAATAGGAACATACATATTGATGATTACTTTAAATGTGAATGCATTAAGTGCTCCAACCGAAAGACACAGGCTTGCTTAATGGATACAAAAACAAGACCCATATATATGCTGTCTACAAGAGACCCATTTCAGACCTAGGGACACATACAGACTGAAAGTGAGGGGATGGAAAAAGATATTCCATGCAAATGGAAGTCAAAAGAAAGCTGGAGTAGCAATACTCATATCAGATAAAGTAGACTTTATAAGAGACAAGTAATGACACTACATAATGATCAAAGGATCAATCCAAGAAGAAGATATAACAATTATAAATATACATGCACCCAACATAGGAGTACCTCAATACATAAGGCAAATGCTAACAGCTGTAAAAGAGGAAATAGACAGTAACACAATAATAGTGGGGGACTTTAACACCTCACTAATACCAATGGACAGATCATCCAGACAGAAAATTAATAAGGGAACACAAGTTTAAATGACACAATAGACCAGACAGATTTAATTGATATTTATAGGACATTCCATCCAAAACCAGCAAATTACACTTTCTTCTCAAGTGCACATGGAACATTCTCCAGGATAGATCACATCTTGGGCCACAAATCAAGCCTTGGTAAATTTAAGAAAATTGAAATCATATCAAGCATTGTTTCCGACAACAACGCTATGAGATTAGAAATACATTACAGGGAAAAAATGTGAAAAACACAAACACATGGAGGCTAAACAATACATTACTAAATAACCAAGAGATTGCTGAAGAAATAAAAAATACCTAGAGAAAAATGGCAATGAAAACACAATGATCCAAAATCTATGGGATGCAGCAAAAGCAGGTCTAAGAGGGAAGTTCATAGCAGTACAATCCTACCTTAGGAAACAAGAAAAAACTCAAGTAAACAATCTAACCTTACACTTAAAGGAACTAGAGAAAGAAGAACAAACAAAACCCAAAGTTAGTAGAAGAAAAGAAATCATAAAGATCAGAGCAGAAATAAATGAAATAGGAGCAAAGAAAACAATAGCAAAGATCAATAAAACTAAAGCCTGGTCCTTTGAGAAGATAAAATTGATAAACCTTTAGCCCGACTCATCGAGAAAAAGAGGGAGAGGACTCAAATCAATAAAATTAGAAATGAAAAATGAGAAGTTACAATGGACACTGCAGAAATACAAATCATCATAAGAGACTACTATAAGCAATTCTATGTCATAAAATGGACGACCTGGAAGAAAATGAGCAAATTCTTAGAAAGGTATAACCTTCTAATACTGAACCAGGAAGAAATAGAAAATATGAACAGACCAATCACAAGTAATGAAATTGAAACTGTGATTAAAAATCTCCCAAAAAACAAAAGTTCAGGACCAGAGGCCTTCACAGGTGAATTCTATCAAACATTTAGAGAAGAGCTAACACCTATGCTTCTCAAAGTCTTCCAAAAAATTGCAGAGGAAGGAACACTCCCAAACTCATCCTACGAGGCCACCATCACCCTGATACCAGAACCAGACAAAGATACTACATAAAAAGAAAATTACAGATCCCACCATCTCCATGATACCAAAACCAGACAAAGATGTCACACACACAAAAAGAATTATAGACCAATATCACTGATGAATATAGATGCAAAAATCCTCAACAAAATACTAGCAAACAGAATCCAACAACACATTAAAACGATCATACACCGTGATCAAGTGGGATTTATCCCAGGGATGCAAGGATTCTTCAATATACACAAATCAATCAATGTGATATACCATATTAAATACTGAAGAATAGGAACAATATGATCGTCTCAGTAGATGCAGAAAAAGCTTCTGACAAAATTCAACACCCATTTATGATAAAAATCTGCAGAAAGTGAGCATAGAGTGAACCAACCTCAACATAATGAAGACCATATATGACAAACCCACAGCAAACATCATTTTCAATGGTGAAAAACTGAAAGCATTTCTTCTAAGGTCAGGAACAAGACAAGGATGTCCACTCTCACCACTAATATTCAACATAGTTTTGGAAGTCCTAGCCACAGCAATCAGAGAAGAAAATTCCTATACACTAACAATGAAAGATCAGAAAGAGAAATTAAGGAAACAATTCCGTTCACTATTGCAACAAAAATAATAAAACACCTAGGAATAAACCTACCTAAGGAGGTAAAAGACCTGTACTCAGAAAACTATAAGGCACTGAGGAAAAAAATCAAAGATGACACAAACAGATGGAGAGATATACCATGCTCTTGGACTGGAAGAATCAATATTGTGAAAATGAGTATATTACCCAAAGCAATCTACACATTTAAAGCAATCCGTATCAAATTACCAATGGCATTTTTTACAGAACTAGAACAAAAAAATTTTAAATTTATATGGAGACACAAAAGACCCCGAATAGCCAAAGCAATCTTGAGGGAAAAAAACAGAGCTGGAGGAATCAGACTCCCTGACTTCAGACTATACTGCAAAGCTACAGTAATCAGACAATATGGCACTAGCACAAAAACAGACATATAGATCAATGGAACAGGATAGAAAGCCCAGAGATAAACCCATGCACCTATGCTCAACTAATCTATGACAAAGGAGGCAAGCATATACAATGAAGAAAAGACAGTCTCTTCAATAAGTGGTGCTGGGAAAACTGGACAGCTACATGTACAAGAATGAAATTAGAATATTCCCTAACACCATACGCAAAAATAAACTTAAAATGGGTTAAAGACCTTGATGTAAGACTGGAATCTATAAAACTCTTAGAGGAAAACATAGGAAGAATACTCTTTGACATAAATCACAGCAAGATCTTTTTTGACCCACCTCCTAGAGAAATGGAAATGAAAACAAAAAGAAACAAATGGAACCTAATGAAACTTACAAGCTTTCACACAGCAAAGGAAGCTATAAACAAGTTGAAAAGACAACCCTCAGAATGGGAGAAAATATTTGCAAATGAATCAATGGACAAAGGATTAATCTCCAAAATATATAAAGAGCTCATGCAGCTCAATATTAAAAAAACAACCCAATCCAAAAATGGGTAGAAGACCTAAATAGACATTTCTCCAAAGAAGACATACAGATGGCCAAGAGGCACATGAAAAGCTGCTCAACATCACT
>NC_041215.1:5169170-5210470 GCF_002837175.3 Physeter macrocephalus
TGCCCCGGTCCGGGAAGATCCCACATGCCGCGGAGCGGCTGGGCCCGTGAGCCATGGCCGCTGAGCCTGCGCGTCCGGAGCTCCGCAACGGGAGAGACCACAACAGTGAGAGGCCCGCGTACCGCAAAAAAAAAAAAAAAAAAACAAAAAACAAAAAACTAAAAAAAACCAAAAATAGAACTACCATATGACCCAGCAATCCCACTACTGCGCACATACTCAGAGAAAACCATAATTCAAAAAGACACATGCACCCCCATGTTCATTGCAGCACTATTTACAATAGCCAGGTCATGGAAGCAACCTAAATGTCCATCGAAAGATGAATGGATAAAGAAGATGTTGTACATGTATACAATGGAATATTACTCAGCCATAAAAAGGAATGAATTGGGTCATTTTTAGAGTCATGGATGGACCTTGAGACTGTCATACAGAGTGAAGTAAGTCAGAAAGAGAAAAACAAATATAATATATTAACGCGTGTATGTGGAATCTAGAAAAATGGTACAGATGAACCGGTTTACAAGGCAGAGATAGAGACATAGATGTAGAGAACAAATGTATGGACACCAAGGGGGGAAAGCCGGGGGGGGTGTGGGGGTAGTGGTGGGATGAATTGGGGGATTGGGAACGACATATATACATTAATATGTATAAAATAAATAACTAATAAGAACCTGCTGTATAAAAAAATAAAATAAAATAAAATTCAAAAAAAAAGAAAAAAGAAAAAAATAATTTCTGGTGGGTTTTCAATATTTGTATAATATAAAATTTATGACAGCAGGATCACAAAAGTAGAAGAGTGTGGTTAAATTGTTCTAAGGTCCTTGAAAAATAAAAATGTAATTTATATTAAACTATAATAAATCAAAGTTGCACTTTGCAATCTGCAAGTTAATGAGCAAAGTAATAAAAAAAGAAATAATTAAAACAAATGTAGGTAAAACTAATAAAATATTTTAATAACCCAAAAAAAGTTAAAAAAGGAGAAAGGAATAAAGAATATATAGGACACATAGAAAACAAATAGTAAGATGGTAGATTAAACTCAGATATATCAATAATTAGATTCAGTGTTAGCAAGTCAGTAAAAAGACAAAGATTTTCAGATTGGACAAAATTTAAACCCAGGTATATGCTGCTTGCATGGGGCATACCTCAAATAGAAGAACACAGAGAGATTGAAGATTTCATCAAAGGATGAAAAAGTATTTCCTGTACAAACATTAACAAAAGAAAGCTGGTACATCTATGCTAACACCAGATAAAGAAGACTTTAAGACAAGATTCAGCTGTAGAGATAGAGGATAATGATAAAAACGGGTTATCCAGCAGAAACAATTCTAAATTTGTATCTACTTAATTTTGTACGCTCAAATATGTAAAGCAAAAAGTAACAGAAATAGGGACTTCCCTGGTGGTCCAGTGGTTAAGAATCCTCCTTCCAAAGCAGGAGATGTGGGTTCAATCCCTGGTGGGGGAACTAAGATCCCACATGCCACGGGGCAACTAAGCCTGTGCAGTACAACTACTGAGCACACGAGCCACAGCTAGAGAGAAGCCCATGCCACAATGAAGAGTCCATGTGCTGCAACTAAGATCCAACATAGCCAAAAATAAAATAAATAAATAAATATTTTAAAAAGGGATTAAATAACTAACAGAAATAAAAGAAGAGGTATGTCCACAATTACAGTAGGAAACTTTAGTACACTTATTGCACTTATTGATAGAACAAACAGATGAAAAAAATCAACATGCAGATTTGAACAATATGATAAACAACCCTAACCATGTTGACTTATACAGAATCTGCACCCAACAATTCAAGGATACTCATTCTTTTCTTTTCTTTATTTTTTTTTTTAATTTAATTATTTAATCATTTATTATTTATTTATTTATTTATTTATTTATTTATTTTTTGCTGTGTTGGGTCTTCGTTTCTGTGAGGGCTTTCTCTAGTTGTGGCAAGTGGGGGCCACTCTTCATCGCGGTGTGCGGGCCTCTCACTGTCGTGGCCTCTCTTGTTGCGGAGCACAGGCTCCAGAGGCACAGGCTCAGTAATTGTGGCTCATGGGCCTAGTTGCTCCACAGCATGTGGGATCTTCCCAGACCAGGGCTCGAACCCGTGTCCCCTGCATTAGCAGGCAGAGTCTCAACCACTGTGCCACCAGGGAAGCCCCGGATACTCATTCTTTTCAAGTGCACATGAAACATTTGACAAAATTGGCCATAGACTGAGCCATAAAGTCTGTTTTAATAAATTTCAAGGGAATAAAATCCTAAATAACATTTTCTTTTACCACAGTGCAATAAGGTATTCATTAATAACAAAAGGGGTATCTAGAAAAATCCCCAAATGTTTGGGAATTAAACAGTACTCTTCAGAGAAAGGGAATCTCACTGTCCATTAAGAGGTAATCCTGAAGGCTGTTGTTAACCTTAACTTTTGTTTTGTGGAGGAAAATGATCTGAGAAAATAAAGTCAACACGGAGAGAAGCAGAAAAAAAGATAGACAAATTAATCAATTGATCCATCTCTGTGGTCCCTACAGTTGGACTATTTGAGCCAATACATTTCTCATTCAATATAAGGTGACTCCACAAACTTGTTGTTTGAAATCACAAGAGTCCTGATTAATGACAACACACAGGAAAGTTTTTCCTTACCTGACCTCTGCTCACTTCTTCTATTTCTTCTGCAGCTTAAACTCCATGCTCTGAACTCTGAACTCCAGCCAGACCAAACTACTCTGCATTCCTGGGAATTGTCCAAGCCTCAGTACATGTCTCTACCCTCCTTGCCTTCCTGTCTCTTATTTGTCTTCAGATCTCAGCTAAGACTTCCTCTGGGAAATCTTTCCTGTTCCTAGACTAGTACTGGGTAGTGGAATCTCAGTAATCCTACTGTAGTCTGTGCTTCCCTTTATTATAGTGGTCATGATAGTGTCTGGATTCAGAGAGACTTCCAATTTTGTGACTTACTAGCTGCTTGACATTGGGCAGTCACTTTTATGAGTTTGATTTTTCTTCTTTTGTAAAATGGGGGTAATAACAGTATCTACACTATAAGGTAATTGTGAGAATTTAATGGTATTATACATGGTAAGTGCTTAGACTATTGCTTGGCACATAGTAAGTACTCAAAAATGTTAAATATTGTTATCATTATTTCAGAAGTTTGTTGTGAAGTGTAAGAGAAAATGCATACAAAATCTTTACCACAGTACCTGGCACACAGGAAGGACTATGTATCTGCCTGCTAGTTGAGTCTCTCAGTGGACTGTGACTTCTTCAAGATCTGGAACCACGTTGGAGGTGGGTTCAAAGCCCCATGTCTGACCTCATCATCCATACTTTTTCCACTTCACATTATTGCCTCTGGGAAGTAGGTGAAGTTTACCTTTAAAGCATTTTAAGCTTCTTTCTTCCATTTAATCATGCTCGATTTCTTTCTCTATTAAGTCTTGGAAGGGGTCATAAAGATTCATTCATTCACACAAAGGTTGATTGACTTAATTATGTCCTCTTCTAGGACTCTAGTGGCTAATGATTTTTGAACATCTTTTAATGTGTTTATTTGCCACCTATTCATTCTCTTTGATGAAGCATTTGTTTCAGTCTTTTGCTCATTTTAATTTTTTTTTTTTTTTTTTTTTTTTTACTGTTGAGTTTTGAGAGCTTTTTATATGTCCTGGATACAAGTATTTTGTTAGGTATATATAATTTGCAAATATTTTCTTCAGTCTGTAGTTTGTCTTCTATAAAGTGTCTGTGGCAGAACAAAAATTTTAAAACGTGATGAATGCTAATTTACCAATCTTTTATACATTGTGATTTTGGTGTCAAGTGTTTGAACTGTTTGCCTAACCCCAGGACACAAAGAATTTCCTCTTGTGTTTTCTTCACATGTTTCATAGTTCCATATTTTGCACTTAGATTTATGATCTATATTTGTATAAGGCATATGGTTTAAGTCAAGTTTCATTGTTCAAACACCATTTTTTAAAAAGATTATATTTTATCCATTGAAGTGTATTGGCACTTTGTCAAAAAACAATTGACTATTATTTATATGGGTCTATTTCTGTTGTCTCTATTCTCTTCCATTAATCTATATGTCAATCCTATTACTAATACAATGCAGTATAAATAACTGTAGCTGTGTATATATAGTAAGTCTTAAAAATGGGCAGTGTGATTCATCCAATTTTATTTTTCTTTAAAAAATGGTTTTGGTTATTCTAGTTCTTTGCCTTTTCATATACATTTTATGTTTTATATTTTTATTATTATTTTTTAAAATTTATTTTTAATTTATTTTACTTTTTTAAAAACAACTTTATTGGAGTATAATTGCTTTACAATGGTGTGTTAGTTTCTGCTTTATAACAAAGTGAATCAGCTATAGGTATACATATATCCCCATATTTCCTCCCTCTTGCATCTCCCCCCTCTTGCATCTCCCCCCCACCCTCCCTATCCCACCCTTCTAGGTGGTCACAAAACACTAAGCTGATCTTTTTTTATACAGCAGGTTCTTATTAGTTACGTATTTTTTACATATCAGTGTATATATGTCAATCCCAATCTCCCCTTTCATTGCCCCCCGCCTCAGTTTTCCCCCTTGGTGTCCTTATGTTTGTTCTCTACATCTACGTCTCTATTTCTGCCTTGCAAACCAGCTCATGTGTACCATTTTTCTAGATTCCACATATATGCGTTAATATACAATATTTGTTTTTCTCTTTCTGACTTACTTCACTCTATAGGACAGTCTCGATGTCCATCCACGTCTCTACAAATGACCCAATTTCGTTCCTTTTTATGGCTGAGTAATATTCCACTGTATATATTTACCACATCTTCTTTATCCATTCGTCTGTCAATGGGCATTTAGGTTGCTTCCATGAACTGGCTGTTGTAAATAGTGCTGCAGTATCCATTGGGGTGCATGTGACTTTTTGAATTATGGTTTTCTCTGGGTATATGCCCAGTAGTGGGATTGCTGGGTCATATGGTAATGCTATTTTCAGTTTTTTAAGGAACCTCCATACTGTTCTCCATAGTGGCTGTATCAATTGACATTCCCAACAATAGTGCAAGAGGGTTCCCTTTTCTCCACACCCTCTCCAGCATTTGTTGTTTGTAGATTTTTTTGATGATGGCCATTCTGACTGGTGTGAGGTGATACCTCATTGTAGTTTTCATTTGCGTTTCTCTAATGATTAGTGACGTTGAGCATCTTTTCATGTGTTTGTTGGCAATCTGTATATCTTCTTTGGAGAAATGTCTATTTAGGTCTTCTACCCATTTTTTGGATTGGGTTGTTTGTTTTTTTTTATCATATACATTTTTGAATGATATAGATTTACTTACAAAAATTGCTACTGAAGATTATAATAGAAAATTAATCCATAAATAAAATTTTAGTGTTGGCATCCTTATTATGTTGACTGCTCCAATTCATGAACATGGTATGTCTACAGTTATTTACGTATTTGAGGTCTTTCATAAGTATTTCATAGTTTTCCCCATACAGATTTGGTACATATTTTGCTAGATTAATACCTAAGTGTTTCATCTGGGGACACTATTTTAAATGATATCTTAAAAACCTTTTGGTTTCTAATTGTTCACTGCTAAAATATAGAAATATTAAGTTTCGTACATCCATGTATCTGCAACTTTGCTAGACTAGAGATTTAAATTTAAATTTAGTCCCAGGAATTAAAACAATACATTTCTTGGAATTTTCTATGTAAATAATCATGTTGTCTGCAAGTAAGAATAATTTTATTTCTTCCTTTCCAATCTGTTTACCTCTTATTTATTTTTCTTGCCTTATTGTACTGGCTAGTACCTCCAGGTATGATGTTGACTAGGAGTAGTGAGAGTGGACATTCTTGCCTGCCTGTTCTAGATCTTGGGAGAAAGACATTCAGTCTTTCACCATTAATTATGACATTAGTTTTTCTTTTCTTTCTTTCCTTCCTTCCTTCCTTCCTCTCTCTCTCTCTTTCTTTCTTTCTCTCTCTCTCTTTCTTTCTTTCTTTTCTTTCTCTCTCTCTTTCTTTCTTTCTTTCTTTCTTTCTTTCTTTCTTTCTTTCTTTCTTTCTTTCTTTCTCTCTCCCTTCCTCCCTCCCTCCCTCCTTCTCTTTCTTCTTCTTCCTTTCTTCCTCCCTTCTTCCCTCCCTCCTCCCTCCCTCCTTCCATCCCTCTTTCTTCCTTCCTTCCTGCCGCCTTCCTGCCTTTATCATTTTCTTTCATATGCCCTTTATCAGGTTGGGGCACTTCCCTTCTATTCCCAATTTTCTGAGAGTTTTTATTATGAATGAATGTTAAATTTTATTAAAATCATTTTCTCGTTGAATTGCATCCCCATGGTAAAGCCCACTTGTTCATGGTGTATCATTATTTTTGTCTACTGAGGGATTTGATTTTCTAATATTTTGTTGAAGATTTTTGTACCTATGTTCATGAGGTATATTGACTTGTAGTTTTCTTGTCTTGTACTGTCTTTGTCTGTTTTTGTATTAGGGTAATGCAGGGTTTGCAAAATGAATTAGGAATTGTTTCCCTCCTCTTTTATATTCTGGAAGAGATTGTGTAAAATTGGTGTTATTTCTTTAAAAATATTTGGTTGCATTCACTGTGAAATCATTTGGGGCTGGAGATTTGTTTTTTTCTGGAAGATTTTTAACAACAAATTCAATTTCCTTAATAGTTAGGACTATTCAGGTTATACTTTTATTTTGGGTGGGTTTTGGTAATTTATGGGTTTTGAGGAATTGGTCCATTTAAACTAGTTCATCAAACTTATGTACATAGAGTTGTTTGTTTTAGTCCCTTATTATCCTTCTAATGTCTGTATGCTCTGTAGTGTTATTCCCTCTTGCATTCATGATACCGGTAATTTGTATTTTCTCTCTTTTTTCTTTGTCAGTTTTTCAAGAAGTTTATCTGATTTATTGATCTTGTCAAAGAACCAGCTTTTGGTTTCATTGATTTGCTCTATTGTTTATTCTGCTTTCAATTTTATTGATTTTACTCTTTATTATTTCTTTCCTTCTGCTTGCTTTGGGTTTATTTTGCTCTTATTTTTTTCTGGGTGATGGCTTAGATTATTGATCTGAGACCTTTATTATCTTATGTTATACACATTTAATGTTGTAAAGTCTCCTCTAAGCACCATTTTAGCTGCACTCCCCAAATTTTTATATCTCATATTTTCATTTTTGTTCAGTGCAAAACATTTTTAAATTTCCCTTGAGACTTTCTCTTTGACACATGGATTATTTCAAAGTGTGCTGTTTAATTTCCAAGTGTTTGGAGACTTGCCCATTATCATTCTGTCATTGATTTCAGGTCTAATTCTATTATGGTCAGAGGACATTCTTTATATAATTTTCAATTTGAAAAACTGTGTTCAGACTTGTTTTATAACTCAGGATATAGTATATCTTGGTAACTCAGGATATAGTTTATCCTAGTAAGTGTTCCAAGTTCAATTAAAAATAATACATATTCTTCTGTAGTTGGGTGGAGTTTTCTATACATGTCAAGTAGATCCAGTTGGTTGACGATGTTGTTCAGTTCTTCTATAACAGTGGTTTTCAACTGGTAGTGGTTTTGCCCTTCTCTCTCAGGGGACATTTGTCAATGTCTGGAGATATTTTTGATTGTCACAACTTTGGGGAAGATGCTGCTAACACCTAGTAGTAGAGACCAGGAATGCTGCTAAACATCTTACAGTCCTCAGAACAGCCCATGTTCCCCACAAGAAATAATTATTCCGTCCAAAATGTTAATAGTTCTGAAGTTGAGAAACTCTGTTCTATAGCCTTGCTGATTTTTTAATTTGTTTTTTCAATTAAGGAGATAGGAGTGTTTGAGTCTTCAACTACAATTGTGAACTTGTCCCTTTCTCCTTTTAGTTCTGTCAGTTTTTGCTTCATGTATTTTGAAGCTTTGTTTTTAAGTTCATACACATTTAGGATTGTTATGTCTTCTTAGTCAATTGACCCTTTCAGCCCATGTAAAGTCCCTCTTTATCTCTGGTAATTTTCTTTGCTCTGAAGTCTACTTTGTCTGTTAATAATATAGTTACTCCAGCTTTCTTTTGTTTAGTGTTATCATGATGCACCATCTTACGTCTCATTACCTTTTTTTTTGTTGTTGTCAAATAATCCTTTAGTGAAATATTTTCCTTTGTAGTTTTTAACTAGCTGGGCATTCTACTGTACCATTGTTGATGTCATCTATGATGCCATGAGGATGAAGGCCATCAAATCGCAGCTCACTGACTAGTCAGTCCCCAGAACCTCTTTAATGTTTCTAGAGAGTTCTCTAGCTAAAGATCAGTGCTGCATCTGTCAAGCAATGTTGACAATCTCATCAAAAGTGATATTTCCACTGTGCTTACTGTTTGTCTGCTTCTTTCTGTCTCTAGGTGGTCCTTGAGGACTTTGGTGGTCAGAGCAGAGGCAGAATGTACTACTTCAATCTGGGCCTGTTTGTTCTGAATGGTTTCTCTATAATCCTTAGACCTTTCCAGTAACCAGTTGTCTTGTTGATGTCATCACTAACATTTTTTGGAGACAAATGCAGCAGGATGATCTTGGGGGCCAGGGAAGATGTGGCACTGACTTCCTCACAGGTGTACCTGAGTTTCATGACTTTGATCTCATTGGGGTCACACTTGGGTGGCATGACAGAAGCAGCTAGTGTCAGATGAACCTAGAGGTGGGAGGATAGAAGATGGCTGTACTTTGTCTTCCTTTGAGCTGAAAGCTTGAGCCAGTACTTTTATCCTACCTGTATCATTTTATTTGAAGTGAGTTCCTTGTTGACAACATATATTTGGTTCAAGCTTTTCCTTCATTTTGACAAATTCTTCTTTTTATTTGGTTTGTTTAGATCACTTACACTTAATGTAATTATTGATATGTTTGACTTTAAGTCTACTATTTCATTATTTGTTTTCTGCTTGTTCTCTCCTTTTTGTTGTTGTTGTTTCTCTGTTTCCCATTTTCTGCCTTCTTTTGGGCTATTTGAACTTTTTTAAGTATTCCATTTAAATTTATATATCACATTTTGGAATTTATCTCAGTATATTTTTGGTTATACTAGTGATTACAATAGCATAATTAAGTTTTCACAGTTTAGTTGGAATCAGTATTTTACCACTTCAAGTGGAATATATATTACCACCAGATTGGTCCCTTTATCCTTCACTTATTATGTTGCAGTTGTCTAATATATTACATCTACATCTACATACTTGGAGAACCTCATCAGAAAATATCATAATTTTTGTTTTCAGCTGTCAAACATCTTTTCCAGAGCTCTACAGGAGAATAATAGTCTATTATATTTAGCACCCCTCAATATAATTCTTCAACAAGGGGCTTCTCCACATCACTCTGGCCCCCTGATTCTTTCTGCACACTCTCTCCTGTCCTCACATATAAGGAAGCCTGGATTTTCCATTTCCATGAGACAGGTCCTTATCCTGGACCTTACTAAACTCTCAGGACCTGTGGCTTAGAGTTATTAAAGGCACAATTTCTGCTTGTGAATCAATCGCAAGCGGCATTGAAGGGACTTCTCTTTTCCTTTGGAGGCAGCAATAATAGAATCAAATACAAGTGTTCACAATTGTTTCCATGTAGCTGTCTACATTTTGTTGTCCTTAGTCAATGCCTACACCTGAAAATCCTCCAGGTCTTTGGAAAAGCAGGGAGTGGGGGACTAACATTTATTGGAATACCTGCCTCTCATATATATGCATACCTCTATTAACAGAAGTGCCCTACGCAGCTCTCATGTAGTATAGCTTCCATTGTCTCAGAAACATCTCTCTCTTTTTACACACACACACACACACACACACACACACACAAACACACACACACACACATTTCATTCCTAAACAGTACAGGTAATATATATGTTTTCTCCTGGCCTTTTAGCTTGGAGACTATATGCTCAGTATGTGAACACCAACTAAGGTGACCAAATAATTTATCGTGCCAGCCAGGATACTTTTGAAAGTGAAAGGGGATGCTATTACTAATGCCAAGACCTCATGAAGTGCATCATAAACAGCACTGCAGCTGGGAATGAATGGCCGAATGTGATTTGGACACAACTGGGAGAAACCAGTGGAAACAGCCTTGACCTCGGAGGATTTGAAGGGCATGTAAGAGCAACCCCCAGGGATGAAACAATTCAGCCATTCAGATCCCTGTCCCCAAACTAAAAGGGGTTTCCTTGAGTGCAATCTCTTCACATATTCATAACCAATCTACAAGGGAGGTGTTATTATCAGAGATAAAGATATGGAGGCTTGGAGAGTGAATGCAAAATGTCTAGGGTCCCCACAGCCAGAATTTCGTAGAGCTGACACTAGGACTTTGCCCTCTCTGATTCCAGACACCGACCTGGAAGCCCCGTAATGTCGTGGACTGCATACAGACTTTGACAGCAATGGATAAGGGCTCAAATCCCAGTTCCTGGTGCTATACTAGCTCTGTGACCTTAGCTGACCTGCATGATGACAGTAGCATTGTGAGAATAGGAGCTTATGTTTATGCACTGCTTGCCATGCACCCTGCTCTGAGCTAAATGTTTTCCCCAAGTTATCACATTCACACCTCACACTAACCCCATCATGTAGGTAATATTAGAAATCACAATTTGCAAATGAGGGAAATAATCTGAAAGAGCCTGGAAAAGTCCCCACTGCGTGGGAGATAATGAATATTAGTTCTCCTTCTCTCCTTACACAGGTCAGAGCACGATGCAGGTCCTGAACAATTCTGTTTCATAATATTGTTCTGGAAGATCTTAGGAGTGGCCCATTCTCCTAATGAATGTGCCTCCTTCTCCAGTTTTTCTAAAGGCTCAAGGATTGCTTATAATATGGTGCGTATTAATTTTTTATTTTTTATGGCCAGAATCCCTCCCACTTTTTTGAAACCATTTTGTCCCATCCTGTGGTTGTGGCCATGCATGAGAAACAGCAGGTGGTGCCAGATGACAGATGGTGTGGGAGCCCGTTTCCCGGTGGGAGGGGGCGCGAGCGAGCTAGCAGGCAGACAGCTGCCAGGAGCCCGCTCGCTTGCGCCTCGCTCTCAGAAGCTCCCACTCCAGAAGCACGCAAGGCGCTGTCCTTTCAGCACCACAAGCTCCGGCTGAGGAGGGAGGACTCCTGGCCGTCCTCCTCCTCTTCGAATTGGCTTGAATCTGCTCTGACCCCCCAAGAGTGCAGCACAGTAAGTAGGCATTTGTTTTTGCTATAACCACTCCCCAATGTCCTCCAACCCTTTCCCTTTCACTCCCACAACAACCCTATTTTGTCTAATAACGTTCCATCAGCAGGATTGACAAGAAAAATTCAGTTGTGCTGGGCTTCTGGGGCTGGGGTGGGATCACCGTTTCACTTCCAAGGGAGCTGGAAAGAAATAAATGTGATTTGTTTATTTAGTTGGCAATCTTGCAATATGGGGATTGCTAACTTTCCATGGAACCAAAAAAAAAAAAAAAATGGCCCTTTGCTGTTGAGGAAATGGAGGCATTCCATGGCTGAATAACAGGATCAGGTTCAAGCCAAACCTTTTTTGTTTTAGGAAATTGTATCTCCTGTACAACCTACATATTGAGTAAAAGGGTACACTACACATAGGGGCACTGAATGTATTTATTGTATTTTAGGGAGATTAATGGAAAAAAAAAACAACAACATAATAAAATAGCAGCCAAGATGGTAAGGTGAAATTTATCATACTGCAGGGTGACCCAGAATAATAGGATTTATTTTTGCACTAAGAATAAGCTTTCCACTGAGATTATATGATTATGTTAGCTCTAGTGTCTTGGATATTTTTTTAAGATTGTATATTTTGTGTGTGAGCCTAGGATTTTCCTTGAGTTTCTCAAATTTGAAAGCTCTTAAGTGCCATGGGTAGGTGGCATATCTGGATGATTAAAGAAGTTTTACTGGATGATGGGAATCATGTCAGGAAATCTAGCGGAAGATCGATGACTGATCTGTACACTGAAGCTGCCGGAGTGGAACTGTTGGGGACAGCGCTATGTTCTCTGTCGTCAGCCCTCTGTTTTCCTGCCTCACTTCCCACTGTAACTAGAATCCCACTGCTTTTGCCTTAGGTCTGGGAAGGAAGGCGTAAGGATGGTGAAGCTGAACAGTAACCCCAGTGAGAAGGGAACCAAGCCGCCTTCGGTTGAGGATGGCTTCCAGACCGTCCCTCTCATCACTCCCTTGGAGGTTAATCACTTACAGCTACCTGCTCCGGAAAAGGTAAAGCAGGTGCTCTTTTCCTCATCAGCCCCCCCATGCTCCCCCCCTTCCCAGGAAATAAAGCAGCAAAAAATTCCACCTCCCCCAAACCCTTTCATTCCCTCATCAGCCAAATACGTTCCCTTTCTTGTAAAATGTAGTTATTCCTTCCAGAGACATGACACCTCTTATGTTATTTCAGATTTATGGTGTTTATTCATTCTTTTTGTTCACATATACATACATGGGCAAGAAAATTAATCTTTCCTCTTAAAAGTTTCATCATAGTAGATGAATACTAATAAGCTTCTAGACGATGAAAGAGAAAATTGTCTTGATTGTTTGGGGAAGGTGTTTCAAAAATTGACTGCTACAGATTTGAGGACAGAGAATTGGATGCGGTACAGCAGGCATTTAGTTTGCACCTCCTAAGGCCCCATTCCTATGCTGCAAGTTGGTTATAAAAAGACAAATTACAAAATCCCTATTCAGTATAGCACTGAAATTAATATAAAGCATCATGGCAAATGCAGTGCCTGAGCATTACAAAGATTGTGAGAGCACAGGAGTGGAAAAAACTAAACTCTGTTGTGGCAGAGGGGACTGGGAGGACAGATTAGGTAAGCTGCAGAGGAGAACATTTGTATTTGGCTTTTAAAGGTGAGTAAAAACCTCCCGGGTAGACCATTGGAGGAAAAGGCATTTAAGGCAAAGGGCACATATATGCAAAGGATGGAGAGCTTTTGGGAAATAGCATGACTGAA
Organism: Physeter macrocephalus; assembly: GCF_002837175.3. Taxonomy (NCBI): domain Eukaryota; kingdom Metazoa; phylum Chordata; class Mammalia; order Artiodactyla; family Physeteridae; genus Physeter; species Physeter macrocephalus. Next base: position 5,182,248 of record NC_041215.1, read on the forward strand.
GTAGAGTGTCTTTGGCGGAGGCGTGGCTGGAAATGAGTGACTGGCTGATGGCACATCTCCTGACATGGGAGTAGTCCATGAAGAATGGAGGTGAGCAATTATACAAAAGTGGTGGAGTTATCCTATGGACATAGGTGGGAGAAAGGATATTGTTTAAGATCCATCTGAGAGAACGTGGGGTTTTATAATGTGAGCTTTTATATACCATAAGAGATAGATTTGGAGGCAAATGATGACGTTCCCTTGCTGAAGAGTGAACAATGGATCATTCCATTTGTTTGATTTTCTCATCGGCATCTCCAGGAGGGCATTGTGTGTCTTAACCAATTGGCTCTATCCAATGAACAGAAGAGGAGCCAAAGCTAGCTAAATGTCCTGGCTGATTGGCTAAGGGTTGAGTCATCTGTTTTGAAAGTGCAGATGTTGTCAGTATGAAAATGTGCATAGGGGCGGCAGAAATAAAGAATCCTTGAGCCGTTCTGAGAAACTGGTAAGACCTTTTGAAAATAAAATTTGAACAGGCAGTTAGCAGTAAAGAAATGTGGAGGAACAGTATTAATTGGGTATTGGCTACCTGTAGAGCAGAGGTTCTCAGTTTTTGACTTGCATATTAGAGTCACCCAGGGAGCTTTTGAAAATCCTGATATCTGTATCAGACCAATTGTATCAGGATCTCTGGGGGTGAGACCCAGGTGTCAATATTAATTAAATCTTCCCAGGTGACTCCTGTGTGCAGCCAAAGTTGAGCACCACTGTGCTAGATGCTCATCACTCAGGGATTATACATCCACGTTTGTGGGCAAAAGGTGAAGGACCAGAGAAATTTGGTTAGTTATCCAAATTCACAGAAGGAGTAAGTGGCAATGCTGGAATTTGATCCCAGATGTAATGGAAGCAGAGGGAATATTCTCTCAAGGTTTTGTGAAGTTTCAGGAAGAATCTTTACCCTTTACAGTCTCAAAGATCTGTATGTCCCTGACAGGTATGCAAGGAAAAGGGATTGTGGTGAGGTCGCTCCTCCTCTTAGCTCTACACACATTTGCGGGTCATCCAGAGATATCATGGCCTCTGTCTCCCCTTACTCTGCCCCCCCCCACCATTTCCCACCTCCAGGGGCTTCTTTCTTTCCTTGAGAGAGGAGAAACACCCGATAACCACTGAGCATCTGGTCCAGATGTCCCAAAGCCCGAAGATAATACATTGTGGACTTGCATGCATGGAAAGGAAACAAAATTATCCTGTAACATGCAAATCTCTAAAGGGACACATTGCCACAGGGGCACATCACAGACTCACTCTGATGTTCATGATAAAGTCTTTGTACCAGGTGGACCTCAGTGTTCTCCTCTATGAAGTGGGGAGGATCACACCTACTTCACAACGGTTGGGGCAAAGTTAGATGTGGTCTTATACATAAAGTGACTGGCACAAAACTAACCATAAGAGAATAAAAATTATCATTTTCATGTGCTTCTTAAATGCTAGATGTTGTTGTAAATCACAAGTACACATACACACACACACACACACACACACACACACACACACACACACTGTTCTTTCATCCTTGCAATAGTTAATAGGACCTAATAAGGGAGTTGCTACTTTGATCCAATTTTTAAAGATAATAAAACCCAGGCATGGAGTGGTAAAGTCACTTCCCAAAGTGCAGAGCTGGTAAGCCTCCTGGCAAAATCTGAAGAACCCAGAGCCCAGGCAGTGCTGTTCTGGAACCTTCCACCTCAGCAGGAATAGGGGGCCAGCTGGTCTGGGAGTCCCCAGACTTGGACTCTAGCAAGAGCTCCATCACCAGCCTCAGCTCAACTCCTGTGACTTGTCTCTCTTCCCTCTGTCTTCTCTTTTCTGAGTGGGAAATTGTATCAGCAGTTTTCTGTGCTAGGATTTAGATTTTATAATATTTACAAGAGTAAACCAGGTTTTTTCCCCTGACATTAGAACAGATGTGTTAACAGTAAATTCCACTCAAGAAGCCAAATGTTGAGAGCAGTGTTGTGTTTACCAGCACAGACTCGGAAGCCCCTCTCTTGGGGGGTTCACTGCTCTACCTTTTATGAGCCTACCTTGGCTGAGGACTTGAGTGAGGTTCTCTAACCACCTCAGCCTCAGCCTCCTCGTGGGTAGAGGGGGGGACTCAACCTCACAGGGCTGTAGAGAAGGCAAGGTGAGTTCTGACACAGTTGTCAGCTCTCTCATTATGTCCAGCCAGATGGTGAGGGTTTGAAGCTAAAAAGGTTATCAGAAAGAAGTATATTTAACTCCAATGTTACATCATGGGTTTTCCTCTTGAAAATGTAAAATACAGAGTGTGCTTGGTGTGTAATACTGACAATTATCTTGTTCACTAAATACTCTTTAGTATGGAATGCGAGTTTCTGGGGAAAAGCTTTTGGAGGCTAAGTGGTGAGGACGAGCATGTCTGAAACCCTTGCTCTGGGCTAGGAATGGGCCATGCAGGGCATTCATAGCTGTCGTTTCAGTTAATCTTCCCAGCAGCCCTGTGAGGTGGGTGTTAGTGCACCCATTTCACTGGTGGGGAAACTGAGGCTCAGATCAATGGACTGACTTGTCCAAGCATCACAGAGAGAGTGGAAAAGCTGGGGTTGGAACCCTGGTGCACCCGACACCACAGCTTTCCCCTCTGCACCATGCTACCTTCGATAATGAGAAGCCTCCCATCCCCAGGCAGTGCTTCCTCAAACTCCGCATTCCCTCATCTACGGCCATGGCTTCTTCTTGAGCTCTCCTGGACATGCAGGTGGGGTCTGGGGCGATCCTGCAGAGAGAATGTCACGGCCTCCAAGGCTCCTTCCCTACCCAGTGCGAGCGGGACTGTGCATGCCTTAGGAGACGAGATTGGCTGGCCTCGTGGTCCTTTCCCCACCTCTTCTATCACGCTAATCAATCCTCCACAGCGCACCTGCAGTAGTGCCTCTGGAGTTGCGACCCGTCCTTCTCCCATGGAAAGCCTTTCCAGTCACCCGCACAGGGTACAGTCCTCAAATCCTGACCTTGGCACTCCAGGTCCTCCATTATCTGCCCCGCTGGCTTCCATTCCTATCACTCCTCACTTTGTACCTGTCACGCCAGCATGTCAGAACTACCTAGAGATGTGGTTTTCAACCGGGGGTGACTTTTCCCCCCCAGAGAGACATTTGGCAATGTCTGGAGACATTTTTGGTTGTGACATAGGAGGAGGGATGTTTTGGACCAGGAATACTGCTAACTATCCTACAATGCACAAAATTCCACACCCTCCCCCCCCGCCCCACAAAAAAAAAGAATTGCCCTGCTCAAAATGTCAACAGTGCTGAGGTTGAGAAACCACACCCTGGAATTTTCTACACTCTCCAGGGTATTTCTTGCTCCCTCCTCTTTGCCCACGCCATTCTTTCTGCCCAGAATGCTCTTCTTGCCCCTTTGCCTGTCTGATAAGCCAGTGCTCCTCTTCCTAAGCCCAGTTCAGATGGCAGCTCTCCTGGATACCTTCCCTGACCACCCATAATTATAGCTAAGGTTATACTTATCACACTGGAAGGTACTCACTCTCTCAACCAGAATGTCTATTGGGCACCTTCTATGTGACAGGCCCTATGCTAGGCTATGCATGTACAGCCACGAAAAGTCAGGCATGGCCGTTGCTTTTGTGGAGCTTCCTGTTCAGTGGAGCAGAAGGCCTTCAGACAAGCCAGCACACCAATAGAGATACAGAGATGCAGACTGCAGGAAGGGCTATTAAGGAAAGAATAAGGTGCTGTGTTGTTAAGAGATGATAAGACTTAAGGGGATTAAATTATGATGGCAGCATGGTCAGGGGAGGGCCTTCTGAGGAAGGAGCCCTGGCTGAGAGATGGAGGATGGGGTGGTAAGGGGAGTTGGGGCCACAGGGACCAGCATGTGGACAGGCATTGAGGGAATGGGAGGAACAGTCAGGAGGTGGGGTTGGGCTGGGTCAGCTGAGGGAGGAGGACAGACTTGCGAGATGACGTGGGGTGGGCACCAGTTCATGAGGGGCCCCGTGCATTTTTCTGAAGAGGTTTAAAGAGGAAAGTAACAGGATCAGATTTCTATTTTAGGAAGATTCCTCTGGCTGCAGTGGGCCACCCTAGGGCCAAAGGACTCATGCTTGGTCTCCTGGTCTCTTCTTCCTCTTTTCTCCAATCCATCTTCCAAATGAGGCAGCACCAGAGAAATGTCCCCACAACAGAGGCTACTGGGTTTCCTGCAGTACCTCCAACCCCCCAGCCCTGGCCATGTATGGTGGAAGAAAAGAGTGGGGGGCAGGAGATCAGCTAGAAGGTTACGGCTGTGATCATGAAGGGGATGGCGGTGGTGGGTCCCAGGATGGTGGCAGCAGAAATGGGGAGGTGGATGGATTGATGGAGACTTCATGCTGGGTCAGGACTGAGGAGTTTTTCCTACTAGGCCTGAGGGTCCTGGCTCTGTCTCATCTTTGTAGCCTTAGTCCTGGCGTATGGCGGGCAGCAGGAAATGCTGGCTGGACGAGGCCCCCTGCCCCTTGCCTAGGGTAAGGCTGGGCTTAATTTTTCCCCTTGAATCTAAGCAGTCTGGTGGCTCTCTCTAGGCCATGGGAGCAAGCTCTTGAGAAGCTGGAACATCAGTCTGTAGATACCAAATTCCAGGACGTGCCTTTGGTTTATCTAAGTGACCACAAGAACCCAGATGTCTCCACAACTCCTCTGTGAGGTTATAACCATGCAAAACAGGCTCAGAGAAGGGGAATGCTGTCCTAGGACACACCAAAAGAAAACAGTGCAGCCAAGATCTGCACCCAAGAGTGCTGGGAAATGCCAGCTAAGGGATGGCTGGTCTGCAGAAAGCAAGCCACAGACCGGCACAACCCCACGCTGGCAAAGCCCCAGAAGAAATGTGTATTCATCAAGCCAGCTGCCAGGCTCTAGGCAAATGTACCTTTCCTTTCTACTGGTTACTAAGTCTTTACACATCCTAGAGGACATTGGCTCACCTGCTTGTGGGAGGAAAGGAGCGCAGACATTAAAAGATCAATTATTGATGTTTAGCACCCTTCACTTTGTGTGGTAGACCGCATGTGCTTGGTTGTGTTAGAGACTTGGATTCAACTCTCAGCTAAACTAATTATGTACTGTGTGGCTTTAGGCAAGTTGCTTGGCATCTCTGGGCTTCTTTTTTTTTTTTTCTTCTGTAAAATGAACATAATAGCTACCTAACCGGGTTGCTGTGAGGAAAAAAAAAAGTGAAAATTGTCTAATGGCACAAAGATGGTGCTCATTGGTAGAGTTTCCCTTCTTTCACTGGATATTCAGAATACGTCTTCCGAAGGTGACATTTTTGGAGGATGACTGTAAATGTGAGACATGCTGAGAAGGATGGGGTTTCAACAGCGGGGGTGCAGGGGTCCGAAGAGGCGGATCTGGAAGGATGTTGGGCAAAGGAGATGCTGCTCCTGTCACTGAGTCCTCCATGCCTTCTTGGTCATTCTCATGGCTTCACTAGAAGGTTTCTTTTTCTCCCTGATACACAGGATCAGAGAACTGTCAGCCTTTCCCTGGGGAGCAGAGAATGCACATCTCTGCCGATTCCAGGCTCATTGAGCTCCCTTGTTCTGATCTTCAGAGACTCACAAGATTATAAATCACCCTAAATTGGGCAAAGGCTCTGACTAGGTGATTCCAGCAAATAGACAAAAAATGACCCATAAGCAGATTAAAAATTATTTATAATTTGAGAACATAATTTTAATGAAACATAAATTTTTACCTATCTGATTGGCAAAAAAAAAGTAATAGAGCCTAGTGTTGCTAACACTGGGGGAAAGCAGATCTTCTCATTGCACTCCGGTTGGTTATATAATGGGATGCAATGGTTTTTAGAGGGTATTTGGATATTGTTTATAAATTTAAACTGTATATCCTGTTTAATTGGTATGCTTGCTACCGGCAGGAATTTATTCTATGGGTATATTTTTCAAGTATGAAAAGGCATGTATATATATATATATATATATATATATATATATATATATAAAACAATTGGAATGTTCCATGAGATTGGAGTGGTTGGATAAACCCTGGTGCATGGATGTGGAATAGTAAGCAATTGTTATGAGGATGAGACAGATTTGCTTGTGTTTGCGCTCATGTGGAAAAAACAATAGACACATTGCTCCGTTAAAACAACTTTAAAGAGTGTGGTATAGAGTGATCCCATTTGTGGAAACACGTGTGTATGTTTCATTCTTATAATTCATAAAATAGTCTTGAAAAGACACACAAGAAACCATTAAATGGTTAGAGTATGGATGGAGTGGCTGGGGTCCATTTGAAAACTTTTATTCTACAATTTTCATACTTTTTTTTACCATGAGCATATATCAAATTTTCTATTTTTAAAAAATCACCTTCATCTCACAGATGGTGAAACAGTCTCAGAGAGCTGAAGTGACTTACTTATTTGCTCACGTTTACACACGGAGAGACCACTGTGGAACGAGCTAGTGCCCCTGCATGTAGAGGGAGGCCTGTATAGATGCACATGCCTTATAGCAACGCAGTTTGAATTTGAATCCTAATTCCACCACCTACTCGCTGTGTGACCCTGGGCCAGTTTACTAACCACTCTGTCTCTCTGTTTTCTCATTGTTAAAACGAGGACAGGAATATCTTCCTCTAAGGATTGTTTGAACCCAAAGAGATGGAGTGTGGGTTGAGGAGTGAGGCAGTAAATGAGGGAAGGTTCCCAACTATGTACTCAGGTCCCATTGGGGTGACTTCACCTTGTCTCTTTAGATGAAGGATTCATTCATTTGTTCATTCAGTTAATAGCATTTATGGAGCATCAGGTGCCATATGATCAGACTTTGAGTGTTACGAGTTTTGAATGATGACCTTACTCGTGGCACTTGATCTGAGCCAGAAGCTCAGGTTCAAGCCTTGGCTCTGCCTCTTAGTGGTTATGTGAGGTTGTGAAGTCATTTCTGCTCCCTGAGACTCAGGTTCCTATAAAATGGGGATAATCAGTCCTACCTCAGAGTGATTGAGAGGATTTACTGAGATATAGGATGTAAAGCTTTCGGTACAGTGCCAGGCACATAGTGGGTACCTTAAAAAAATGATAGAAAAAAGCAACATATTCTTGAGTTTGGATACCAGCTCAACCACTTACCAGTCATTTGATCACAGGCAAGTGACTGAAGTCTCTGAGGCTAAATTTCCTCATCTGAAAAATGGGAATAATAAAGATCTTAAAGGAGAGATGTGAGGATCGGAGAGGGGGGTTGTGTGAACTAACTGAGGACACATCAGTAGGGCCTGTAGGTCAGTGTCTGGCACACGAGAGGTGCTCAGGGGCTAGCCTTCCATTGTCCTGCTCCGAATTTCTCTCTTTGCTGCAGGAATGAGCCGAAGGATACAGCTTAGGTCTATTTATGGCCTGTGCAAGTCCAGCTCATAAAAATACAATCGTGCTCCTAGTCAGCACTTCTGCACTATTATTTATTGTCCCTGCCAATCCTGGGGCCTCTCCATGTGGGAACCTCTTCATTATTGATAATCCTGGGAAGTAGTATTTTAAATTTTTATGATCTGTACTTTGCACCATCTGAACCACCATGTATTATCTGGCCTTGCCAGCAAAGGGGGAATATATCCAGATGAGGGGTCCTTTCGGGATGAATAATTTATCCCATTTTCACAATGCCAATTATGTTAAATTATGTTCTTCATGTCAGCTGCTGACCGAACAATGGGGACTGATGTATTGATATGAAAAGAAAACAAATTTATTTCTTTGCCTATATCCACAATGATATTTGAAAACCTGGAGTTTCATTCTCGCAAGTGTCTATAAAACCCACTTTTAATAATAACAAGGGTAGAAAGAATTTTTTCCTCCCCTCTCTCCACTTTTTCCTCCCATTTCTGTTATTAATCAAGGAGCTCAGGGCTCTGTTTTGCTCCATTTTTTTTTTCAACTGCAGAAAATAGAGCCTTTCTTTGCAAATTTATTTTCTCTTCTCTCTCTTTGTTTGCGTATGCAAACTGATTCCTCCAAGGTACAATTAATAACGATTGGCTAACATTTCTTATGCTTTCCCCTTCATAGTACTAAAAAAATCGACTGTTACTATATCTCCTTTTATAGAAGGGAATTGTTTCTGGCTCCAGTCCATGGGAGCAGCACACCACGCTTCATGACATGCCTAATAGCTGGTTGATTCCAGTAACTGTAGGGCTGGTTTTTCCTGCTCTCTACATCTCTCCAGTGTATCTTCACTGTGCCAGAGGCTTCTCCTCTACCTGTAATGAACACCTGGAAAGCCATTCTCTGGTTTATAATCCTTCCTCAGTTCCTCACTGTTCTCAAGTTCATCTTCAAGATGCTAGGCATGGCATTCAGAGCCTCTGTTTATCGCTCACTTCACCTGTTCCCTGGCCACCCAAAACTACCTCTTTGTGGTTTTCCCAGGTCCAGCCTCCTGGATGTCTTCTGAATGTTTGCTGGTTTATGGTGCTCTCTTGGTCTAGAAATCTCTTTTTGTTTGGGTTTGGGGAGGCAAGGATGGAAACAAGGAAGCTGTCAGAGCAAAAGTTCGCGGAGAGAGGATGGTGCTCTGCATTAGGGTGTTGGCAGTGTAACTGGACAAATGGGTTTATTCGAGAGAAGTTTTTGAGGAAGCAGGAACTGGTGATTGGAATAGATTTGGAGACTGAAGAGAAGGGAGGGATCATGACAGATTCCTGTGTATGACTTGACATAAACAATGACATATCATGCTGCTATTTTCTTAGCTGGCGATTATACGGGGAAGAGAATGTTGAGGGCAAGACGGTTGGGGAAGGTGGGTCAGGGAACCCAAGTGCTTTGCTGTGGACATGGTAAATTTATGTGTGTCTATCCAAGGGCAAATGTCCAGTAGGGTAATCTGAGTGCTGGGTGGGGTCCGAATTGGAGATGTAAATTTGAGAGTTATGAGAATAAAGATGGACTTGGAAATGATGGGAGTAAGAACACTCAGAAGGGACTTGTAGGAAGGAAGCATGCCCACGACCTAGACCTGAGAGATTCTAACATTGAGAAGTCAAGCAGGGTGGGAGGAACCTGAGGAGGAGCCTGAGGAGGGCTGGTCAGTGGGCAGGGAGAAGACCGTGGACCCGGGAGGAGGACTTTTAAGGAGGAGTGAGTGGTCAAAGAATATTACTGAGAGGTCAAAGAAGATGAGGCCAGAGGACTGCCCCTTTGTTCCAGGCAAATGGGCAAAGACCTGTTTTTGACATGGAGAAGGGGTTCGAATGAGCTAACACTTCCTTAGGGGCAAAGGTAAAATATTACCTGGGTTTTGCTTTTGGAGAAAATATGGTATAGCTCTAGAGAGGAGCATATGACTGAGGACTGACACAGGGTCAGTCAACCTGTCTGTTGGCCTAGTTTGAACTCAGTGGTTTGAGAAGTGTTCTGAAGCCAAAAGAAGTGTTTTCATTAGAAACTCACTCAGGGCATAAGCAACATCTCATAGGGGTTCAGGGCAAAGTAGTATATGGATTTGAAGGAGGGCTATGACCCCAACTCTGCCTAAACTCAGCATCAGTCCTGAAAATGGTAAATGGCATATTAAATATATATATTTATTCAGATAATATATAAATTATTTTATATATTTTGAACTTGATATAAATGAAATCACACAGGACATAAAAAATACTTTTTTGCATCAGATTTCTTTAGTTCAATATAATGTCTGTGAGAGTTACCCATGTCTATGTAGCATTGCTGTGTAGCATTCCATCTTATGAACAAACCACAATTTATCCATTCTCCTGTTAATAGACATCTGGGTTATTCTCAGTTCTGTGCTATTATGAAAAAGTGGCTATGAACATTGTTGTGTGTATCTTTTGGTGGATTCATCATATTTTGAGGTGATTTTTTGCTGGTGCCAAGAAAATCTATTGGTTTTGTTATACTTATTTAGTACTTGACCATCTTACTAAATTCGAATGGCTTTTCAGTTCATTTTTTCTTGGAACACATTTCTATCAGATAGAAAGCTTTTCACCTCAAGTACTAGAAAACACAACCTAAATTGGATTAAGGTTCAAAGAGTATATATTTGACCCCCTCCCTGCCCCCATGACTGCAGGGTACAGCATGGGTCTGGTTTCAGGCGAGGTGTGATCCAGAGGGCAGGGTGTCATCAGGGCTCATCTCCACTTCTCCGGGTTCCTCTTGGCTCTGCCCTCTTTTGTATGCTGCCTTTGACCTCATCCTGGCTCCTCCCCATAGTAGCAACAATTGCTTCAGCATTTTCAGAACTAAGTTCTCACCACACCATCCAGAGGAAGAACATGTTCTTTAGGGAATACTCATAAAGAGCAAGGAGATGTCTTCCCCCAAGTTCCCAGTCAGTATTGCCTCATATCTCTTTGATTCAAGTTAGGTAACATGCCCATCTCTGAGCCAATCAAATTTTGTGATCAATAGAATAATATGCTCTGATTGGTTTAACCTAATTAGGGTCCATCCCTGCCATCAAGGAAGGCATCAATTCCACCAAACCACATGGCTGCCACATGGGACAGGGGAGAGTTCTTGAAAGCAATATCGGGCCGTGGGTGGGTGGGGCTTTTGATTGAAGAAGGAAATGGATGTTAGAGAAGCAACCACAAAATATTTATTATGACAATTATAATGATATTGGCTGTAATGGTTATTCATTGTCTCATTCCAACAGTAATATTTGTTTAGTTTTGTCTCCTATCTCAACATGTTGGCCACTGCATGAGGTCTTTAAAATTTACATGGAATGATATAAATGGTTTAGGGCTTTTTGAGAAGTTTTGGGAAAGATGTTTATAAAAATAAAGGGGCAGGGGCTTCCCTGGTGGCGCAGTGGTTGAGAGTCCGCCTGCCGATGCAGGGGACCCGGGTTCGTGCCCTGGTCTGGGAAGATCCCACATGCCGCGGAGCGGCTGGGCCCGTGAGCCATGGCCGCTGAGCCTGCGCGTCCGGAGCCTATGCTCCGCAATGGGAGAGGCCACAACAGTGAGAGGCCCACGTACCGCAAAAAAAAATAATAAAATAAAAAAAAATAAAGGGGCAGAGGGAAAGACTAAGAAGTTTAAGAAGAAGCTAAGAACTAAGAAGCTAAATGCTTCTTAACACTTGAGGTGTTATGCTTGACACCAGTCTGATGGCTAAGGATCTAGAAATGAAGGACTCAAGCTAAGAGATGGTTGAGATGGACTTGGCAATGTGGGAAGGCATATTAGTTTTCTGTTGCTATGTAACAAATTATCAAAGCTTTAGTGGCTCAAAACAACACAAGTTTATTATCTCACAGTTTGTATAGGTCAGAAGTTCAGGCACAGTTTAGATGGGTTCTGTGCTCGGGGGTCTCATGGGTCTGAAATCAAGCTGTCAGCTAGGCTGCATTCTCATCTGGTTCTTGGGGTCCTTTTCCAAGCTCATTCAGGTTGTTGGCAGAATTTAGTTACTTGTGGTTGTAGGACTGAAGTCCCCATTTTCTTGAGTGACCTGGCTGTTGATCGGGGTCATTTTCAACTCCTAGAGTCCACCCTCAGGTCCTAGCTGCATGGCCCTCTCACAACATGTTGACTTACTTCTCCAAGGCCAGCAGGGGAATCTCTCTCCAGTCTGCTGTGACCGAGTTTGCATAGCATACTCATGGGAGTGACTATGCCATCATATTCACAGGTCCTGTCCTCACTCTTGAGGGAGGAGGTTATACAGTGTATGTACACAGGGGTGGGAAGCTTGGGGACAATCTTAGAATGCTGTCTATCATAAAAGGCAAAGGCAGTTATTGCCCTAAGGCTCATAGGTCACATGGCACACTGACCAGGAAATTCACTATCTTAGAAATAGACATTGAGATGTATTATAATATATTTATATATATACATACAGACATTAGATATATACACACACACAACATGGGGAATTGGGAGAAGAAACTATAATTCCCAGTTTGTGAATATTTCTAAAAATGTGGATTCAGAGAAATGATCAGACATCTAAATTTTCAATATACTTCATAGCCCGTCCGTTGATTTACTGATATTCCAAATATTTTTAATCATTACAATTTGTAGAATATCTTTTAAGTTCACAAAGCACCTGAACATACATTATTTCATTTGGCCCTTCCCAGAACGTTGTGAGTTTCTAATAGAAACACTTAGCCTGTGAACCGTGCCTTGGCATTTACTCTTACATTTATATTAGCTCTGAACTCTCACTAACACATTGAAGTTCACATGACACCAAAACGGCCAAATGTGTAGATTACATGCTATGTTACACTTTTGTTTATTTGACCATGTGGTTCACTTTGCATAAAATATCTTGTCTTGTTCATCCAGGAAACTTCTATTCACCCCTGAAAACTTTTTTTTCAGACCATGCTTGAACAGCATTGTTCTTGAGAAATCCTTGCCTTGCTCTCGAAGGGCTGGATAGGGAGGACCTGCAGGCTGACAGGTGCAAGCGAGGCCCGATTCCACATCTGCCTCAGATATCTATTGGAAGAACATCTGGCAGCACTCAGAGGCAGTGTTCAAAAAAACATTGTTATTGAATGAACGGTCTGAGTGCTTAACTTATACTAACTCATTTAAGCCTCCTAACAACCCAACCAGGTAGTGATGGTTATTTTCCCATTTAATAGATGAGAAAACTAAGACACAGAAGGTGTAGTGCTTGAGCCAGGATTCAAACCCGAAGCACAATGTTTCATCTCCCTACAATATTGACAGTATCAGTATTTGCCCCACAGCACAGAATTAAGTGAGATAGTGCATGTCAAGCGCTCAGTGTCTGCTCTATAGTAAATTTGCAAAGCATGAGGGATATTTTTATTACTTGTGGCAAAGAAGCTCCTGCTTTCCTATTCTTTGGAACAGGAGATAGAAAAAAATAAAAAGAACATTCTCCACCCCACTCCCCCGCAAAACCCTCATCCTTGTTTAGCTGTACCATTTCTTTAAGGAAGCCAGGGCTCACTTTTTAATATTTGGAGGAGCAGAGTCCAAAGCGGGTGGAGCACAACAACAGAATTTACATTTGCAAATGAGTTCTAAATGTCAGGGAAGGAGTGATGTTCTAGATGGGCTGGGACCCAGATCCTCCTTAACTAACATATTTAAGTGTCACACCGTAGATGTTCAATAATAGTAGTTCCTCCCCATCCTTTCCTTTTTGAGCTATATTTTGTCCAAGGTATGCCTCACAGACCTTAAAAAAATTATTCATAGAAGAATTCTTGCAGGAGTACATACACTTGACTATTGTCTCTAGGAAAATTTGGTGAAAGTTTTCAGTGAAAATTCAGTTAATTTAAGCGCTAATGAGAAGAATGATCATAGTTAGAAGATTGCTTCCTTTGAGCTGTGTGACCTTGGACCAGTGACTTGACAGCTCTGTGCTTCAGTTTTGCTTTCGGGAGAATGGAAATAGCAGTGGTATGTAGATAAAGTATATGGAGGGCTTGATCTAGCTCTGGCACATAATAAATTATTCCAAAAGTATTACCCACTATCATCTCATTCAACCCTCAAAACAGCCTTGTTAACTAGGGGTTATGATTATGATTATTGTCCATATTTTATAGCTGAGTCCCCGAGACTCAGACAGCTTCTGTGTTACCCATGACACTGTGACACTTGGCAATAGTTATTGATTATCTGTCAAGTTTCTTTTTTCTTCCACTTTGCCTACACAGTGGGATGGAGTTCCATAAATGTCTTGGCAGGTTGACAGCTTATCTTGAAAAGATATTAACCACCTCTGCAAAATATTCAGACTTCAGAAAAATAAGATGATACCATAGATTCAATAGACCTTTATGTTTTTCTTTGTGGAAGTCCCTAAATGAAATTGGAATTAAGTATATGTGCAAAAGTTTTGCTTCAAGATGTTCATATAACTTGTTTATATACCCTGAACTGTGGAAACAACCTACGTGTTCAACCGTCAAGACTGGTTAGATTAATTGTGGTATATGCATACAATGAAATATTAAGCTACATCAAAAGGTAAAATGAAATCATATATTTTTCTACATGGAGAAAATGTTAGTAGAGTGTTGTATGATAAAATGAAGTATGAATCTGTTTCATAAAAGTATATATTTGCATAAATAGCAAATATATATGCAGAATATGTGCATATATATGCATATAAAAACTTCTGGAAAGGTGAGACCATAATTGTCACCTATGGCTGTCTGTTGGAATTGGAAAGTATTATGGGTAATTTGAATTTTCTATTTTCTTGTGTTTGTTTGAGTGGGAGGCTCTCTATTTTCTGATCTTTATGCAATATACAGTAAATTCTAGTTACTAAAAAAAAGGAACAGAAAAGTCTTCCAAGTCTCTATGCATGCTAACACTGGTTGAACATTTCAGGTGATTGTGAAGACAAGAACAGAATATCAGCCCGAACAGAAGAACAAAGGGAAGTTCCGGGTGCCGAAAATCGCTGAATTTACGGTCAGTGTCTTGATGGTGTAACAGAAAGACTGGGTGTGGGTCACTGAGTCTAATCAAATAACTAAAGCTCTGCCTCTTGAGGACAAGTTATCCTCTCTCCTACTCCGCAATGTTCAGACAATTTGATAATTGATAAATGTGTCTCATTTCTTCTTTTTCCTCCTGTCCCTGTCTCTCTGCCTTTCCATCACAATCTTCAGGAAATGTGATAGAAATGTACAAAGAAACTCAAATTTTAGACATTGGTTGATCGCAACAAATACAACAAAGACAAAGGGAGAGAAAAGTTGACTTCTTAGTGGTAAAAACCGAATGGTTGATTTTCTATTTATTGGTGGCCGGGTCACTAGGAGAACTGATGAATATATATCACTGTGATGAATTGCGTGAAGGAGCCATGAAGGCTGCTCTGTGAAGATGTAGGGAGGAAGCTCAGGGAAGTACCCTGGGGAAGTCACTTAGATGGCTAAGGAGAGCACAGCTTGTGCAAAGGCCCTGAGGCTGGAGGGAAGTTGAACCCAACATTGAATAGGAATAAGGGCAGTGAAGCTCAGCTCTAGGAGGGGTGTGGGGACCAGACAGAGATGAGGTATGAAAAGTGGGCAGAGAGAAGACAGTCCCAGGCATCGCAGGCTGTATGGAGGAATTATTATTTTAGGCTAGAAGCATGAAAGAAACCCCAAAGGACTTCAAGAAGAGGAAGGATATGATTAAACTGGGTTTTTGGAAAAAGCATGCTGGCTTTTACATGAGTAATAGAAGGAGGGTGGGGAGACTCCTGGGTTACTGCAAGTAAAAAAAACAATAGTGGCTTAACAAAGGAAGGTGAGTGGAGAGAGGCCTAAAAGATACTTAGGAGGCAATATCAGCCATGGAGGCAGTAGAATAAGTGGTTCTGTGGATGGATACTGAAGCAGTCTGGCTGGGTTTGAGCCCTGTTTCCACCTCATACCAGCCATGGGGCCACAGCTAGTCAATAAACCTCATTTATCAAATGGCGATAATAGAAGGTTACTGTGAGAATGAAATATAGGATACATGCAAAGCACTTGGATCTATACATGATAAGTGCATGATTAATAGTAACTATTTTGTATTATCTGTGGCTGGCTGAGGGTTTTGGAAGAGAAAACAGCCATTGGTTGGTTGTCTGTATGTATTTGTATAATACATACTTGGTTGGAGTATGTATTATACATGGATAAACATATTGGTCCATTTCTGTCCTTATCTTTCTCCCTGCTACGTGTGTCAGAGCAGCTGGGTGTGTGAGCCTGGGAGGGAATATGGCACCTCGGTGTACATCCCCCCCAGAATGTGGGACTTCCCTGGATGTTCACCCCCTCTTTGAGGGCAAGAATTGCTTTTATTTTTGGCTGTAGCTTTAGTGTCTGGCACACAGCATGGGCCCAGTGAATGCTGACCTGGCCTGAACTGCATGCAGGTATCTGCAAGAACCAGCAGGTAGTTGTGAGGGGAGGGTGGGAGTATCTTGGTGCATAATGTATGGGCATCAGGCCAGGGAGTAAAGCTGACCTGTCCTCCTGGCAGCAGAGATCATCAGAAGTATGCCCAGATTCATGCACAAAAATGTTTATTGCAGTGTTATTTGTAAAATCGAAGCGTTGGAAAGAAACAATGCTAGATTTTCAGCTGCTTTCTCATGACTCCATATGTAAGACCACATGCATAGGATGGACTGTTTCAACAGTTTCTTAGGAATCACTTTTGGTGGGAGAGTATTTAGTTTACTCTGAATTATGGGCTTACAAGATATTTTCATCTTTCTTTTACTTTCTCAATTTTACACGAGCATGAATTGTTACAATAATCAGAAAAAAATGAGAATATTTTAAAAATTTGCTCTTTTTACCAAATAGAGTGTTACAGTTTTTGATGGAATTATTCCTTATTTAGCAATCATTTAAAATGATGGTTCTGAAAACATGCAATAATTTGGGCAAATACTTCATAGAGGAAGCTGAGTGAAAAAAGCAGAGATTAAAATTGTATGTTTTCTATGGTTGGAAGTGTGAAAAAAACCACAAGTATACAGAGGAAAAAGGATATGGAAAGAAATGTCTCAAAATGTCGTTTGTGGCTGTGTTATCAGCCGTGGTGTTGGACCATGTTGTCATTGGTTTTTTTTTTTTTCCTCTTTGTTGGCAACTTTTGGTGATGTGGCAATTTTACCATATTTGATGCCCACGAGTCCCTGAGAAGCTGATATGATCCCCTGTTTTTTCAAGGGGAACTATGGCTCAGAGCAGTGATGTGACCTGCTCACCCACTAGCAAGTGGCAGGGCCAGTGCTGAGAGCCGGCCCCGCCGCCTTTGTGTTCATCTGTGCCGCCTGCTGTAGGTAACTATGGGTTAGAACAGACGCGAGTCAGCCAAGAGAAAACGAGTGGCTTGTCAGGGTCCAGGGCCTGAGGAAGCGCCCCACGAAGCTTGACTCATTTGGCCCTGGGGGTTGGGAAGAAAGGGCGTTGGGGTTTGGGGGCAGCCCTTTGTCAGCACTGACTGTCAGGTGTGGGCGGAGGGCCCTGCGGCTTGGAACAAAATGGGAGGAATGGAGCAAAATTATTTGCTTTTGTAGAGCTGTGAGCATTTATTAGCCTGGCTTTTCACTTCCTTAAAGACAGCTCCCCCTGGGCCGCGTGGAGGATGCATCTGCTGGGGTGAAGGTGGATGCAGCACCCTAAGGGGGGAGGTTGTTCTGCTGGCGATTAAGAAGAGTCTGAGGCGGGAATAAAGACCCAGACCTACTGGAGAATGGACTTGAGGACGTGGGTGGGGAAGGGTACGCTGGGACAAAGTGAGAGAGTGGCATGGACATATATACACTACCAAACGTAAAATAGATCGCTAGTGGGAAGCAGCCGCATAGCACAGGGAGATCAGCTCGGTGCTTTGTGACCACCTAGAGGGGTGGGATAGGGAGGGTGGGAGGGAGACTCAAGAGGGAGGAGATAATGGGGATATATGTATACGTATAGCTGATTCATTTTGCTGCACACCTGAAACGAACACAACATTGTAAATCAACTGTAATCCAACAAAAAAGTATTTTAAATGTCAATATCATGAAAAATAAAGAAATGCAAAAGAAACACTCCACTTTAAAGGTGAATGAAGAGACATGAAAACTAAATACAATGTACACTCCTGAACTGAGGTGGCTGATGGAGGGAGCCAGGGCTTTAAAAGACATCATTGGGTAATTGACAAAATTGAATAATATTAATTATATAAATAATACTAAATAAATGTTAACTTTGTTGAATTTTTTAAAAATGGCATAGTCATAAAACACTCAATAGCGTTAATAATTAATGAACCACAGTTTCTACACATGAACGTGGATGCCTCTCAAAATTATGAGAATGAAAGAAGGAGGTCACAGAAAAATACACACAGTGTATTTACATGAAATTTAAAATCAGACAAAACTAAATAATATTTTGCTTAGGAATATATGCATATGTGGTAAAACAACAAAGAAAAGGAAAGAAATGATTAGCACAAAATTCAGGGTAATAGTTTCCTGGAGTGTAGGGAGTGAGGGTTGGTAGGTGAGTACAATGGGAGAAGAATCCAGGGAGCTTTGAAGCTACTGGAAATGTTCTATTTCTTAAGCTGAGTTATTATTCTTTGCATGAAGGTATATATCATCCTTAATTGTCTCTTTATATAATACATTTAATAGTACATTTTTTAATAAAATAATTTTTTATTTTATTTATTTTTAAAATTTTTATTTATTGGTGCTTTGTGACCACCTAGAGGGGTGGGATAGGGAGGGTGGGAGGGAGACTCAAGAGGGAGGAGATAATGGGGATATATGTATACGTATAGCTGATTCATTTTGCTGCACACCTGAAACTAACACAACATTGTAAATCAACTGTAATCCAACAAAAAAGTATTTTAAATGTCAATATCATGAAAAATAAAGAAATGCAAAAGAAACACTCCACTTTAAAGGTGAATGAAGAGACATGAAAACTAAATACAATGTACACTCCTGAACTGAGGTGGCTGATGGAGGGAGCCAGGGCTTTAAAAGACATCATTGGATAATTGACAAAATTGAATAATATTAATTATATAAATAATACTAAATAAATGTTAACTTTGTTGAATTTTTTTTAAATGGCATAGTCATAAAACACTCAATAGCGTTAATAATTAATGAACCACAGTTTCTACACATGAACGTGGATGCCTCTCAAAATTATGAGAATGAAAGAAGGAGGTCACAGAAAAATACACACAGTGTATTTATATGAAATTTAAAATCAGACAGAACTAAACAATATTTTGTTTAGGAATATATGCATATGTGGTAAAACAACAAGAAAAGAAAAGAAATGATTAGCACAAAATTCAGGGTAATAGTTTCCTGGAGTGTAGGGCGTGAGGGTTGGTAGGTGAGTACAATGGGAGAAGAATCCAGGGAGCTTTGAAGCTACTGGAAATGTTCTATTTCTTAAGCTGAGTTATTATTCTTTGCATGAAGGTATATATCATCCTTAATTGTCTCTTTATATAATACATTTAATAGTACATTTTTTAATAAAATAATTTTTTATTTTATTTATTTTTAAAATTTTTATTTATTTATTTATTTATTTATTTATGGCTGTGTTGGAAGGGGAAGGGTAAGCTGTGACGAAGTGAGAGAGTGGCATGGACATATATACACTACCAAACGTAAAATAGATAGTTAGTGGGAAGCAGCCGCATAGCACAGGGAGATCAGCTCGGTGCTCTGTGACCTCCTAGAGGGGTGGGATAGGGAGGGTGGGAGGGAGGGAGACGCAAGAGGGAAGACATATGGGGACATATGTATACGTATAACTGATTCACTTTGTGAATGAGAGGAGAGAGCAGGGAGGGAGAGACGAACTGAGAAAGATTGAAAGAATCGCCTGGAACTTTTTTTAACATGAAGGCTCTTGCAGTCATTGCCAAGGGCCACACACTTGAGAGACCGTTCATCAGGCTTCTTTGAGAAGATGGGAGCATGCAGAGAGAAGCCCCTCCTTCTTTCTTAGTCCTGGGAGCAGGAGGTTCTTCTAAAGCTGATTATGCTATCGAAGGAGCTGGTGCATCCGGCCATGCCATCAGACCTGATTGTCCCCAGGCTCCCCTGTGAGAAGGAACTGAGTCTTGAGTTTGGAGGCTGTTTGTGCCAAGCTGATGAGAGGTATTCTAGGGAACACCTGCACTTTGGGGCTAGATTCACCTGGCAACTTGAGTCACACCCCTGTCACCTCTTAGCTTCATGACCTTGGGAAAGTCCCTTCACCTCTCTGAGCTCCTGATTCCTCATCAGTAAACCGGGACACAATAGCACAAAGTGTAAGGCTAGTTCTCAATGAATGATCATTTTATTCTCTTCCTGTTCAGATCCCTTTGCTTCATCCTGGGTTCTTAGCTTGCTACCTCATTAGCTGAATTTTGTGTGTTGGTTGAGACAGACCTGGTCCTCCCTTTCCTGGCTTTTTCTCCCTGGGAATATGTGGCGGGGAAAACCTGGAGGAACTGTTCTAAGTGTAGCCAGTTCAATGGCAGGATCCATGGGTGGCCTCTGGCTCTCTACAGTGACCTAGGGAGCTATCTCTTTGCCTCCTGGGGAGTGTAGGCAATGTTTTTTGGTAAACTACTTCTCAACACATCCATTATAAAATGAATAATCCTAGTACCTGTTAAAAATGCCTTTACATCCACTTTTTAGGCTAACAACAACCTTGTGTACTTGTGACTGTTATTATTATCCCCCTTTTATGGACGAGGAAACTGATGCTCAAAGAAGTCAATTGTCTGACAAGGTCATGCAGCGAGGACATGCCAGGACAAAATAAGAACCCAGCCCTATGGCTCCATATCCCACTCTCTGTGCTACACCTGATGCCACCCTGCCATTGTCCTTGCCAAACTGTGGCCTGAGTGACTTCTTCCCTTCCTACCCTTTCTCCCTTTTCTTCTTTGTCTTTATCAAATTTGGTCTGGGCTGGGCTGGATGCCTGTTGCTGGGAGACACACAGATATGCAAGACAAAATCCTTGCTCTGGAGGAGCTTGCAAAGGTGTGGATTAGACAAGAGTGTTCTGGCCAATTTCTTGGAATACTGTCCCTGCATGGTCACCTCCTCTGGGATGCCTCCCTTGATCCTCTGAGCTGGGTTTGGTGCCTCCTCTGGGCTCTGCAGATCGTATGGGGTTCTTGAATGCTGCTGTACTGTAACTGGCTACTCCGGCATCTTCAGCCCCCTCCAGCCTCTGGTCCCTGGAGGGTAGGGTCACACTGGCCTACTCATGTGTTCCTAGTTCCCAGAAGAGGGCCTGGCATAGAGTGGGTGTCACGTGGGCTGCAACTTGAGCCCCAGACTTTTGGGACCGCCTCAGTATTCATCCCCGATAACATGTTGAGTCTGGGTTCAGGAAATCTGACTCTGGTGGCTATGGCCTGGGTAAGCTCAGATTAGAGGGTGTCGGGGCGCATGGGGAAGGATCCTGGGGATGCCTGCAGACCAGACCCTGAGCACAGTCAGTGGGGAGAATCCGGAATGGGAAGCATGCATTAGTGTAAAGGGACCAGAACCCACCATTCCTGTCAAGCAAATGGACGCATTAAAATAAAGCTGGCGGGGGAGAGCTAGAAGTGAGAGGTTAGCAATTTTTAAGGAGCTGGTGTCTGTGGGCTATTATTAAAAACAAGTAACAACAACAAACCAACAAAACAAAAATAAACAAAAATCCAGTTGAAGCTTCAGGCCTAATATTATGGGGTGTTGATTTTTCACTGTTCCATCCATTCACTGATCCACTCAACTTTTTGGGCTTGAGCTCCTGACCTGACCTGTGATTGGCACTTTATGTAAGGTATCCCACTGAATGATCCCAGCAAACTGGGCTGGCGAGACTGTCACCCCACTTGCAGGTGAGGCAAACAGGCTCAGAGAGGCTGGGAATTTTCCCAAGTTCCACGCCCAGGAGGCTGTGGAGCTGGGATGTACTTGCAGGTCTTAAGCAGGGGGCTGTGGCCGGGTGTAAGAGGTTAGGGAAGCTGCCGCCAGTGGAAGGGAGCCTGACTCCCCAATGAATAGCTCCCGGGAGGTGGGGGGATGCTGCTGGGCCAGTCTACCTGTCAGGTTTTTCTTTCCTTCTCTTCCTCTTCCACCCAGCTGGGGGATGGGGGTGTCTGTTTGCACTCTGCCTCAGGCCTCAACTCTGCTCACGTTCCTTCTAACTCCAACATGGGAGAGACGTGGCAAAACACCAGAATCAGCCTCCCTGGAGGGGTGTGGGGAGGTGGCCACATCTAACAGCCGGCAGAGTCCAGGCCCCTCTCCCCCCTGAGAGTCTCTGGTAACTGTGCTTTCTTCTCTGGTCTCTGTCCTCGCCCATCATCTCCTGGCCCATCCTCCTTCTGGGTCCCTTTGCCTCCTTTCTGAGCCCCCTCCTGCCCATTCATCTCACCTCCCCAAAGGAGGGCTCTTTCTAATGTGCATATCCTGCAAGTACACTGCCATCCTTCTAACCCTGCCATAGCTTCCATTGCTCACCTGCCTTCTCCCTGACCCGCTCGAAGCCCTGGTCCTTCCCTCATGACACCATACTTCATATGCCTCCCTGTCTTTGTTCGTGCTGTCCCTTCCCACTGGAATGCTTTCCCCACCTCCATCATTGGTCAAACTCCCTATTCAACCCTCAGCACCCAGCTCAAATGGCTCTGGCCTGTGAGGGCTGGCCTGCCAGCCCTTGCGCAGTCTGTCCTTTCTCCTCGGGATTCCTGCACCTGCTATATAACCCTCCAGTTATACAGTGTTGGCCTCAACATTACCTGCTGTGTCTCCCGCTGACTTGAGGCTGGGCTGGTGTCTTCTGTATCTTTGCTCCCCAAGAACCTAGCCAGTGCCGACCCACACTAGGCACCAAATGATGTCTTTAATAACTAAATAAACAGGTTAATGAGCAAACAAAAATATCTGCCTGATGGAAAACTACACATTGATAAATACCAGAGCTCTGGCTGCCTCACTTTCAATATCTTTATTTAAAATCGGGGCTCTATCTTTGTTTCTAAGCTTCTTGCCGATGACACATTCTCATAAATGTCCTCTTCCTGATGTCACATTCCCTGGGAGGTGAGACCTCATTTATAGCTTTGCCATTTGCTTCTACCAATTTTTCATCAAAACCCCAGGGGCTGCCTTCCATTGGTGGGATTCTAATATTTGCTGACAGCAGCAAATGGAATAAGCGATTTTACTTTATTATCTGTTGTCTTGGTTTTTATTGCCCTCTTTTTTTAATTTTTTAACTTTTGAGGAACGTTTAAGGTAAGTTATTAAAAACACTGCCTGCTGGCTTAGGAGCAGAGTCATCATCTGAAAAGGAAAGAATTTACATGTGAGTTCTTGGTGGAGAAAATCTGCAAGAGTATTTGATGTTTATTATTGCACTTCTGGCTAGGGTTTTATCAAAAATCAAAATAAAGATGTAGGCCTATGTTTATGGCTGGGTGCTTTCTCCTGGCCTCATGGAATTGTACTATTAGAGTGACCTTCAAAAACATATATTATTGAGAACTGAAACGCAAATGTGTCTTAATTTTTTTAACAAAACATTTCCCTGGGAGAGAAAACACCCGTGGTGCTATCTCAGGAGGAATGTGCTCAGGGTTTGGGTGGGGGACTGGGAGATTCAATGACCACTCCACAGCCTAATGACTGGGCTGCTTTTATTGCCAGGATCTCATTCTCATTGACTCAAACATTGGCAAATAAATGCAGTAATAAGGCAAGTCACTTGTTAATAAGTTTAGTGTAGATTACTTCTAGAGTTTAGTGAATATTCTTATTTCCTATGGGACTCCTGTAGGAGTTGGCTGATTAAAAGTTTACACACTGCTTGCTAAACTGTTGGAAGTTTGTAACCAACCATGGTGGGAGTATTTACACCATGGAAAGGAGCAAACTCTGTAAATCATGCATCACCCCCCTTTCCCAGCCCAGGACGGTTTACCAGCACACTTGTGTGAAGGGTAGTATTGAAAAGGGGAAATACATGGGCTTGGGGGTTTGACACTGTGGGTGTGTACAAACTAAAGCAAGTCATTTCATCTCTCTGAACCTGTGTTTCCCAATCTGTAAAATGGGATAATGCTGTCTACATCATAGGCCTGGCCTGAGGACAAAATGAGATAACATAAGCCCCGTGGTAGCTTGATCAATGTGAGCTGCCTCTTGTCGTTACATGATAGTTTCATTGCCGGGGTGTTGATCATCTGGCTAGATGGAATGCTTCCACCCAGGGTGGGTCTCAGTGGGAAGGCACGCCTGGCTCCATCTCACACCTGGCCCTCTGTCTCAACTGACATTGCCCTGCCTCAGTTGCTCCTCTTCGCCCACCATTCCTGCCGGGCCAGCTTTTGACTTTCCAGCTTCATCCCATCTTCCCCTTTCTATCTGTTATGAAGTCAGAACGATCATCGGATCCTGCTTGAGAAATCTTTGATGGCTCCCCACTCCGACAGGCAATGATGTGAGGTTTCTGCGTGATATTGCAGGCTCTTGCGAAGGTGGTCCTTGCTGGTAGTACCTCCACCACTCCTGTGTCCTCCGTGCTCCAGGCCTCTCATGGCTCTGTAAAACCACCATGCCCTTTCACCCCTCCAGGTCTTTGCCCGTGCAGTTTCCTCTGGCTCTATTGCCAGCCCACGTTTTCTGCCTTGTGGACCAGCTCACCTCCTCCAGAAACCTGTCCTTGATTCCCCAAGTCAATTTCTCATCTGGAGAATGTCCCAGCCTTTGCCTGCACCCACCACTGCTCTGAGATGCCACATTGGCTTCAACTAGAGTTCTCCTGCTACCTGGCTGGATTGCTGAAAGTAGTACAGAAGGTAGGGCTTCATAAAGGTTTCTCACATCCCATGTTGGGGTAATGAAAGGAAGATGCTTGTGGAAAGTAAAACAAGATTTAAAAAATTATTATTTGTAAGTAATTAATAACCAAAACTTCCATTTCACTGAGCTCCTATTATGTGCTGGGTAGTTTGCTAGTCATTTTCTATTTTATCTTTAACTCTTGAAGTAGGCGTTATTTTTGATAGCCAGATGAGGAGACCAAGGGTCAGAGAGTTTAATTGAGGTATTCAAGGTCATGCAGCCAATAAGTGGTAAGAGTCAGGCTTTTCTGGACCAGAGGGGTAGGTATGTCTATGGTATGTATATGAGAGTATGTGTGTATGTGTGTGTTCTTTTGTCTCTATCAGCTTCCAAATCAGGAAACCCTGTACATATGGGTAATTGGCTAACTTAAACTAAACTGAAAAGTGGTTGCTAGAATACTAAAATTTTGCTGCCTATCTCTGTTACTTGCCAAGCATTAGGCCAATTTTGCTTTGGCTCTCTTCTCTTTTCTCTTTAAATATACTGTTTGGCCACGTCCTAAATGCATTGATCCAAAAGAGAAGAGAGAAGCAAACATTTCCCAAGGAAGACATACCATTTTCCTCATGGCTTGTCAAGTGGCTTGTCTCACGGTCCCCTCACACAGTGGGAGGATTAATCTCCTCACTGTCTTGCTCTCTGGGTCTCTGCTGCTGCAATGTGTGATTATTTTAAACGGGATTAAAAAAAAATCGATGATGCTTAAGCTCCTGGAACTGTCAGAGGAAGACAGGTCCTAACAAAGTGACTGTGTGGCTTTTCGTGTCACCACCATGTTCTATAATTATAAGAAAACTAGTCGTCATAGCAACTGCCACATGGGTCTGGCTTCCTCCTGGAGATGCTGGCAAGCTCCTCGGCTCTGTGATCCAAGCAGTTGCAGGCGGATTTGGGTCTCAGAGGGGATTCAGCTCTCACTTGGGCGATAATCATGAACGCACTCTAAGACTCCACAACCCGAACTCAGTTTTACCATGCAATCTGACAGACCTGGGTTTGAATGCTGGTTCTAGAACTCAGTGGCTACGTGGGCAAGTCATCTCACATGCATGAGCCTCAGTTTCCTCTTTAGTAACATGGGTATGCCAACGCCCACTTCGGAGGGTTGTTGTAATGACTGTGTTTAGGATGCACCTGGCAGAGTGCCTGGCACACAGGCGCTCTGATATATACTAGACGTCTTCCCATTCACCTCTTCACTGTGAACAAATGAAAGAAGAAAGTGCTAAATGAGAGAAGGATGGATGTTTTCATACTCTTTTATTATTATTATCATCATCATTATTGTTATTAATTTTGGTAGCATTTGTAGCTAGAAAAAACAAGTTAGTAAATCGAAATTCTAGGCTGAGTCATGTATATCAGGGAGAGAACGAGAGAGATGAAAAGAGAGAAGAGAGAGAGAAAAAATAAATGAATATTCAGCTAGATGAAACTGATTTATTTTTTTCCTTACCTTTTAAAAAAATTTTTATTTTGCATTGGAGCTGAGTTGATTAACAATGTTGTGTTAGTTTCTGGTGTATAGCAAAGTGATTCAGTTACATATATACATGTATTTATTCTTTTTCAAATTCTTTTCCCATTTAGGTTATTACAGAATATTAAGCAGAGTTCCCTGTGCTATACAGTAGGTCCTTATTAGTTATCCTTTTTAAATATAGCAGTGTGTACATGCCAATCCCACACTCCCAAACTATAGCGCCCCCCCCAACCCTTCCCCGGGTAACCATAAGTTTGTTCTCTAAGTCTGTGAGTCTGTTTCTGTTTTGTAAATAAGTTCATTCGCATCATTTTTTGTTTTTAGATTCTGCATATAAGTGATATCGTATGATATTTGTCTTTCTCCGTCTGACTTACTTCACTTAATATGATAATCTCCAGGTCCATCCATGAGCAACTGATTTGATTTAAAATTCCTCCAACTTTTTTTTTTTTTTGGAAAATTGCATTTCTCTGAAGCTAAGAAAAAGACATCTGATCTCGGGACTTCCTGGCGGTCCAGTGGTTAAGACTCCGTGCTCCCAATGCAGGGGGGGAGCAAAAGACTGAAAGCTAAAACAATAGGGGATTGATTGAGAAAGATTGTGAAAATGCTCAGACAGATAGCTGTCTTTTCTGTGCTTTCTTTTCTGTGCTGTCAATCCCCGGTCGGGGGAGCTA
Organism: Physeter macrocephalus; assembly: GCF_002837175.3. NCBI lineage: Eukaryota > Metazoa > Chordata > Mammalia > Artiodactyla > Physeteridae > Physeter > Physeter macrocephalus. The sequence goes on from NC_041215.1 coordinate 5,208,897, forward strand.
GGATCCCGCATGCTGCACGGCGTGGCCAAAAAATAAATTAATTAAAATAAACAGTTAAACTGGAGAAAAAGTTCAAAAAAAGCAAAAAAGAAATATATCTGATCTCTAAAAAAAAAATTCTAAAATGAGTAAGGAAACCTGGTTTCTGGTCTCAGTCTCAGAGCTTCAGTTTTCTCATCTGTAAAATGAGGAAGTTGGGTGGGACAGTCCCCAAGGGCTCTTCTGTCTGAGATGTTCTAAGACAGTGGTTCTCAATCAGGGATGATTTTCTTCCCCAGGGGACATTTGGCAATGTCCGGAGACATTTATTTGTCACCATGCTGTGTGTGTGTTTGTATGTATATGTGGTACTGGTATCTAGTGGGTCAAGGTCAAGGATGCTGTGAAATATCCTATGATGCACAGGACAACCCTCCACAGTGAAGAATTATCCTACCTAAAATATCAATAGTGCCAAGGCTGAGAAAACCTTGGCCTAGGATTTATCGCCATATTTATTTGTCTGAGAATAGGAATTACATCCCACCACATGTCAGAGTTGTTGAGTATTCAGTTTCTTATCTTAGCCATCTCCTGGAAATTTGAAGCCCTAGAAAAATTAGTAAAAAGACAAAAGACCTCTCAAGGGCCTAAGGGACTTATTAAAATATGAGATGGTCACTGGAGGTGGGAAAAATTAATTCCTTTGAATTTTCTTTCCCCTTGGTACTGCATAACTCTTAATGGATCAAAGGTGATTGTTCATGGGCAAAGTCAAATGTACAAAATGCAATTTAAAATCCATAAACGGTTTTATTATTTTTCTATATAGGATAAAAATATTTCAATTGCATCCCTCATTTTCCAGCTTGTCTTTGATTTTGACATTCCAAGTCATAGCCAGACAGACGTCTCTTCTGAGAGTCATGTGTGATCCGTTCTCTCTCCTGCTTAAAGCCATTCTGGGGCTTCCCTGGCCTTCAGGGTGAAATCTGAACTCCTTAGTCTATTGTCCCTGGTCCTCAGAACCTCTTTCTCCTCTCTTCAACCTCCTCTCCTTTCTGACTTCACACCCCTCCCACCAACCAAAATTACTCGTGGAATCCTGGGCATACTCTGCCCTATCCTTCCTCCACTCCTCCAAATAGCTGTTTCCTCTGCCCTGAGTGCTTTTATCTCCCCCATGGTCTAGCGGGCACCTTTTCGTCTCATAGACTGGCTCACACATCATCTTCTGGGGGAAGCCTGTTCTAATAGCCCCTCCTCTCTTCCCCACTGTCAGATGTGGAACTGACCCTTTCTTCCTCTGGGACCTTACTCACTGGGGAGTTTGTCAACTTGACCTCCTCTGTGCAGTTATTTCCTTACATATGTTTTCCCATGGCCCTAAGAAAGCCTGGACTCTTGAGGACAGACACCACCTTTGATTCACTTCTAAATCCTCTACTATGACTATTGACCCTGGGACCTTGGTGGTCAGTAACTTTTTAAATAAGAGTAAGAATTGGATGAAGGTAGTCAAAGGAATAAAATTCCATTTATAAAAAGATAAACAGGGCTTCCCTGGTGGCGCAGTGGTTGCGCGTCCGCCTGCC
>NC_041215.1:5210502-5227566 GCF_002837175.3 Physeter macrocephalus
CTGGGCCCGTGAGCCATGGCCGCTGAGCCTGCGCGTCCGGAGCCTGTGCTCCGCAACGGGAGAGGCCACAACAGTGTGAGGCCCGCGTACCACAAAAATAAATAAATAAATAAATAATAGGGATGTAATGTATAACATGATAAATATAATTAACACTGCTGGATGTTATATATGAAAGTTGGTAAGTGAGTAAATCCTAAGAGTATTTATCGCGAGGAAAAACTTTTTTTTCTTTTTCTTTTATTTTCTATGTATATGAGAGGATGGATGTTCACTAAACTTATTGTGGTAGTCATTTCATAATGTATGTAAGTCAAAAGATTATGCTGTACACCTGAAACTTATTCAGTGCTGTATGTCAATTATATCTCAATAAAACTGGAAGAAAAAAATAAAGTAAAAGTTTTGGAGATTCTGTGTAATCAAATGTCCATTGGAGAGCATTCAGATTGCGGTGTAGAGTATATTCTACACAGATAATAAGTTGAAGGCAAATAAAATCTGCTTTAAACTATAAAAAAAGTAACACATATAGTACATGCACAACATTCCAACACTATAGAAAGTCATAAACTGAAAAAATATCTCCCTTTCTCTCCTTTCATAATCCTTCTCCTCCAAACTATCCATTGTCTAAGTCTGTGCTATCCAAATTGGGAGCTTCGAGCCGCGTGTGGCTATATACATTTAAATTAGTCAAAGTAAAATAAAATTCAAAATTTAATTCCTCAGTCACACAAGCCACATTTCAAGTGCTCAATAGCCACGTGAGCCTAGCAGCTACCATATTGGACAGCTCAGATTTATAGGACATTTCCATATTGCAGAAAGCTCTATAGAACAGCCTAGGAACATCTCCTTATGTTTCTATCCAGAGGCGTTTTCTACAGGTCAGCATATTTGTATTTATATATGCATATGCACATTTGATATTCCTTTTCATTTTCTCAAATGGGACCATTTTATATACATTCTTCTGTACCTTGCTATTTTTTCTCTTAATAATATATCTCGGAGACCTTTCCACATCACCACATTGAGATCCTTTTTTGTTCTTGTTAATGATCGTAGACTGAGGATTTTCACAATCTTTCTCAATCAGTCCCCTATTGTTTTAGCTTTCAGTCTTTTGCTGCTAAGAACTCTGCTTCAGTAATATTCCTAGTATGTGTATTTTCACACACATACACACACACACACATCTTTCATATATTTTACAAGTATATTTGTAAGGTATGAGAATCTTTATCTTAAAAACTTTGCCAAAGTGAATGTGAATTTTCAGTTTTAATAGCTTTTGCCAAATTACCTTCCAAAAATTTCCCACCACATATACATCCTCCACTGTGCCTGCGAATGTATTCTTCCCCACATTGCCGGCACCTGTTTTAACAAACATTAAAAGTTTCACCAATCTGACATATAGAAAACGGCTCTTCACCTTTGCTTAAGTTTGTATGTCTTTCATTACTGGTGAGATCGAGCCTCTTTCCATGTACCAGTTGCCTGTTTGTGTCCTTCCTGGAAAATGTCCTACTTGGTTGGACCACTTGCTGTTCCTTCCTGTTGATTTGCGTGGCCTCTTCCAAAAGCTGAGAACTTAGTCATTCTCACTTATTCAATATTTTCAGTTGTCCTTTGCCTTTTTGTTTTGTTAATGGCGCAGCTTCTTTCTTATATCTTCAGTAATTCTTACTTTTGCTTTATAACTCAAATTAATCACACGCTCCAGAAGGCATAAAGGAAATTATGGGTACATTTGACTCTATAAAAATCAAAGCCTTCTCTCACCCTAAAGTCATGTTTTCTTCTGCTGCTTTTATGATTTTTTTTTTTAATGTTAAAACTTGGATCCCTCTGGAATTTGTAAAGAGCAAGGTAGGAATCCACCTTGACTTCTTTTTGAATGGCAGTTTGACAGTTGATCTATGATTATTAGTTAATCCTTTCTCTCTTTGACTAGACATGCCACAGTTTTTAGATACTGCATTCCCATATGTATTTGAGTTTACTTCTCTGCTCTCTTTTCTTCCATGGATCTGACAATTATTTGCTATTGATAACAGAGACAATGCTAAATTGTCTCAATTACGTAGTTTTATAATACATTTTAAAATCTGTGTAAAGTCTTCTTCTCTTATTCCTTTTACATTTCAGAAACTCCTAATCCATTCTTGCACATTTACTTTTCCAGGTAAATATTAATATATATTTTAGGTCCAAAAAACTCATGTTAACTTTTTAAATTTGGGTTACATGAATTCAAAGATTAACTTGAAGAGAAGCTACATCTTTAAAGTATTGAGTCTATTTAGAAACAAGATTTAACTTTGCATTTGTTAACATCTTCTTTTGAGGTTCTCAACTGCGCTTTAAAATCATCTTCACAGTTCTTATTAAATTTATTCCGAAGCTTTTTACCTATTTTTTGTTGGTATTGTAAAAGGCCCTTTTCTTCCATTATATTTTCTAATTTAATTTTTATTAAGTTGTTATTTATACTTAATAAAAATGTTTTTGAATTTTGTACATTTATTTGCCACTAAGCAGTTACCAACTTCTCTTGTTGTTCCAAATAATTTGTTAAAAAATTTGATTCTTTGGGTTTCTACATATATAATTGTATCATCTGTCCATAATACTAATATTGCTTCCCTTTTCTGATACTTAGTTTTCTTAAGTTATTTCCTTTTTGAAATTTTTAGACTCCTAATGTCATTTTCTTATCTAATTGCATTGGTGAATACCTTCAGATCTGCTGTTTCTAGCATTTCACCATTTAAATTTTGATGGATTTTTTTCCCCTCAAGTGCCCTTTCTGCATTTATGGAGATGATCACATGGTTTGTCTTCATTGACCTAGTATTATGGTAAATTATACTGATAGACTTTTAAATACTAATGCATTCTTACATAACCTCATTTGGTCATGTTGTACCACTGAATTCTGTTTGCTAATATATTATTTAAAATTGTTGCTTTAATAATATTGTGAGGTTGTGTTGAGTTTTCTTTTCTGTGCTGTCTTTGTCAGGTACGGTTGTTAGTGTTATGCTGTGTTTGTAAAGAGAATATACATGCCTTTTCCTTTCTCCATGTTCTAGAAAATTGGAAAGAGTAGAGAAATAATGTTTCTTTGAGTCTTTTATAAAACAGAATTAACCCATAAAATCCTCTGGCTTAGTGTTATTGGGAGGGTATGGGTAGTTTTCAGTAAATATGTGAAGAATTAATAAAAAAAAAAATTCCATTTGTACCCAGCTACCTCTCTAAAGCTTTAAAAGATGACATTATGAAATGCACCCACTGTCATTCTCCTAATTGTAACTCCCTTCAGTGATTTTTCTCAAAGTGGCCCCATTCAGTCAACAAGTATTTATAGAGTAGCCACTGTGTCCTTGGCCTTGAGGTAGGTGGTACAGGTGGTTCGTGGAAGTACCTGACATGGCCCACAGTCAAATGTTCCCAGGAGCTGGCATACTGCTGAAACCTCCATTTATGTAAATTTGATTTGAAAGAAACATCATTCATCATTGAATATTAATAGAGCTCGGGGCTCTGTATTTACAGATCACCCTTTAGGCACACATTAGTCATTCCTGGATCTAGAGTAAAACATCTCACTCCAGGCTGCACACAGAGATGCAACAATTTGTCTTTCCTTTCTGTATTTGAGCCTGCTCCATTTCTGATGCTGGTCTGCCGGGTAGGGCCACGTTGGTCAGCAGTGGGTGGAGCCCGTCAGACCTGCCTTACTCGTGGGCTTTCTCAGTGTGACTCACTTCTCTTTACCTCCTTGAACTTTAGACTTTTTAATCTGTAAGATGGAGATACTAATCCTGTTTTGTGATAGTTAAATGAGTATGTAAATGTAAAGCATCAAAACACAGTTGGCACCCATTTTTTTTGGTATTTCCCAAAGTACCTAGCTCAGTACTGGGCTGTGAAGAAGACATTCATAGAATACTCGTTTAGGTCTGGACTATTTTTAGAGCCCTTGACTGGTTCTCCTACCTCCCAATTTCATCCCGTCCAATTCAATTTCCACCCATCCATTCAATTTCCATTTTAAAACAATGGAGCCATGTCAGTGAATACCAGATGTCAAACATCTGTTAGCTCTCGAGTGCTCACAATAAACTCTTTAGTCTGACACCCATGCTCCTTCTTGAGCTTGCCTCTGTTTACCTTTTAAGCGTCATCTTTCATGTACCACCCACACCTCCGTATCTTTGCACAGACTGTTCTCTCGGCCTGAATCGCCCTTTCTCCATCTCTTTCCAGGCTGGCTTAAGAACCCCTTCCCCAGTGCCTCTCACTTTGCCTTCTAAAGTCTTTCTTAAGGGCAGAGACCACACATATGTCGTCCCTGCATCCCATGTGCCTGGCCTAGACCTGCTATGGACCAGGCGTTCCACCAGTATCTGTTGTCAGGTGCATGATTAGTCTTTGGGTTACATGGTAAAATATAAATGAGATTTTCTCCATTTCAGTTCTCTGAGGAGCCCGGGGCAAACAGTTCTTTAAAATATGAAAATAAGGCCAGGAAAATCAATTGTATTTCTTGGCTGCAGGAGACGATGGAAAAGCATGACTTTCCTGAGCCTCCTAGGGCACGGCCCTATAATGGGACGTTAGAGGCACCTTTCATTTTAACGTGGATTTAAGTGGGGCCCAGGCTGGAACTCACCGAACAATTCAGCCACCCACTGCTTGTGAAATTCAGGAGCAGGCGTGCTTGAAAAGCCCTGCATAGTTCCTTTCTTCTTTTTAGGCAACAATGAGCTGGCTGGGCAGCCTCGCTGATGATGTTACAGTTAAACACCCACACTCCAAGATGCCTCCTTCAATAAGTGGAGGGGGAGAAAAGGCCAGAAATATGACAGGGTGAATAATTGATAGAGCATCTTCTGGGTTCCAGGCACTGGGCTTGCCACATTTATCATCTCCTTTGACCTTCGTAACTGCTCTGTGTTGGGGACATTATTGTAATCACTCTCTTTGTACAGAAAACAAAACCAAAAACAACCAAAGAACCGGAGGGTGAGAAAGAAGTGACTTGACCAAGGCCACACATGTTAGATAGGAGCCATTTGTGCATCTCCTGAGCAATCAGTTTTGTTTTTATTTTCTGGACTCTTGAATGTTACAAAGGATCCAGTTCCTGTCTGTGGCTAGGCTTCCAGAAAATCTTGTACCAATTTTTTGCCCCCCTGTTGCAAGTACAGGCACTGTTATAACACCTGCTTCTGATGTATGTCCATCTTTGTTCCTTTCATTTACTTCGTTCATTTACTTTCATTTACTTCGTTTTCCCCATCTGTGCAATGGGGACTGTAATAATAATACCTATCACAAAGATTGCTGTGAAGACATAATGGGGAAACCATATAAGATGCTCAGGGCAGAACTTGGCACCCTGGGAGCATTTAGTGAATGTTAATGATTATTAAATTATGCACCTTAAATCACTTCTGGAGAAAGATAGGGGTGTAATGAAAATAAGATGAATGAAACTAGTTAGGGGCATTTATTTACTAAGCACAGATTTATTGAGCACCTACTGCAGTCAAGCTTTGGCCAAATGCAGGGGCTACCAAGATGAATCCTCAGGGCTGGGGCCCCCAAGGAGGAAACAGCTCAGTCAAAATTCAAGTCCCGCATAGGCATTCTCAGCAGGCTTGTGGTTTCCCACCACGGAGCCTCTAGCTGAGAACATTCTGCCTCTTCTGTCCTGCTTTATTTTCTGTACCCAGGAAGCAACCCTGACCTGAACCTCACCCCCAGCCCCGTGGTTTTCTGCAAACCTGCAAAGAGCAGCTTCGCATATATATGAAACACAATGATCCTTTGCTCTGAGTCACCATGCCCGGCTCATCCTGCCAGGACTGCTGGGAAGACACAGCAAGAGGTCACAGTTGGATATGCACACAAACCGGGGACCCAGATTGCAGCCACTATAGGGAACTCGTTGAGGAAAGGCAGTTACCTTAGGTTCCAAGCCCTTACCTTAATGCTCTGTGGAAAGGTCTCTGCAGCATCGCAGACTAGCTGTGTGTGCAACCCTGTGTGTCTACGGGTGATTTGCTCGTCTTTGCGGAGTCAGAATTGGTTTATAAGAGACATGAACTTCCATTGTTTGGAGCCAGGGATAGGGGGTAAGAGGCAAGGGCCTGAAACGTGGTTTCCCAGTGAAACCATATGGGAAAGTTAATTAAAGCTGTGACTCAACAGACCGTTTTGATGAAATTGAGAGGTCCAGCCAGGCATCATGCTATTTTAGTGACAGGGCATCAAGCAGGTGGTTTTATAAGCGACTCCTTACGGAATGTACTTTAATAATAACGACAGTGATGATATGCAGCGTTGCTGGGAGCTTTACATCCAGGGTCCTTGGGAGTCCTACCAATGTGCCTGGTAGTCCTACCAATGTGCCTGGTAGTCCTACCAATGATGTGCCTGGTAGTGGCTGTTATGATTAATCCCATTTTTGCAGCTAAGGAGACTGAGGCTCAGAGAAGTGGCTTCACATGCTTAAGGTCACACAGCCCGTAAGTGGTGGAGCAGAGACTGGATCCAGGCCAGGCTGGGGCTAGAGCCTTGCTCCCTCTTGTACCACCTGGCACTGCTTCCCTTTTAGACACCTGCATCCCAGTCTCTGCAGAGCTGAAAGTGGAGAGCCACACCGCCTTTAACCTGGACCCTTGGACGCCTTTCATTTTCTATTTTTTTTTTTTTTTTTAGCGGTACGCGGGCCTCTCACTGCTGTGGCCTCTCCCGTTGCGGAGCACAGGCTCTGGATGCGCAGGCTCAGTGGCCGTGGCTCACGGGCCCAGCCGCTCCGCGGCACGCGGGATCCTCCCGGACCGGGGCACGAACCCGGGTCCCCTGCATCGGCAGGCAGACTGCGCCACCAGGGAAGCCCCATTTTCTTACTAATAAGTAAAAATCATAATCACAGCAGCAGTAAACAAACTTCATGACCTATCTGCTCAAAGCGCATTTGCCTGCACGTTGGGACAGATTGGTAGCTATGATCCCTCACCATGGAAACAGCAAGGCTTGTGCAACATCTTAATTTACTGAGTTCCACTTTGTGCAAAATAACACTGGTAAGATTTGTGAGGCCTTCTGGCCCAGACCGGTTTTTACAAAATACTGGTGATTGACCACATTGCAGTGGAAGCTCCAGGCTTCTCCTTGCCTAAAGCCCTGGCAGGAGGAAGGTCCAGGTGTTTTGAGCAAATGTGAGAACAAAGAGGCTCAACCTGGGCTGGCTGTGTGGTCCTGGGAAGTCCCCTCAGGAAGACAGGAATAATAACATCTTCAAATGGTTGTTGTGTGGATTCAGTAAAGCAGTGCATGTAGAGCCTGGGGCCTAGCTTCTAGTAGTTGCTCAATAAATACTAGGTCCTCCTTCTCCATGCCCCCAAATCCTTTCTCCTTGATAGACAGTGCTGGGTCTCTTTGCAGCTGTTTCCTAGACATGGGCTCCAGACCCCTCCAACCGCCCACCCTGCCGTGCACAATAAGGGCCACAGGTGGTCTGGGTGCCACCTGGGCTGGCTCTCCACTCAGCCCCAGACCAGTCACACTCCCCAGCTCATCACCTTGGACCTCATTACCTCCCTCCCAGAGCAAATTGGGAGCGAGTCCTGGTTTCAGCTTTTACTGGCTGTTTGACTGTGGACCAACCACTTTCTGGAACCTTATTTCCTATAAAATAGGGTTAAAAAGACTGACTTTACAGAGTCACTGAAAGGTTTTGAATGAATAATGAAAGAAACCATAGTGTTGTATCTGCTGCCCCCAATTTAAAAATTGGGACATTTCACTTGTGGGCAGAGTCACTGTCTTTTCTTGAAAAAGCAGAAGAACAGCCATATTAGGGCCTCATTCCCATCCTTGACAATCGTCTGGGGCTGAGCAGCTACCCCATGTGGATGGGACATGTTTCCTCCATTCCCTCCAGTCTCCACACCTGGCCCTCTTGCCTCAGTTATGTGGCTTGTCTGCTGTGTGGTTGCACATAGTAGGTGACCAGGAAAGGATGGCTCCTCCCTTTGATAGGCTGTTTAGATCTAGGTACACTGGTTAAGATCTCTATTCTGCATTTGCCTTTGATTATCGGCTGATAAAGACACAACCTTGTGAAGCAAGACCTCAGCTTCTCCAACCTGTAAGAGGTTTACTCTCAAAGGTCTTAATATCCTCTGGCCCAAGTTGAACAATGGTTTGCCCTTGCAAAATGAAAAATAGCTCAGGAGTCCAGAGATTTATCTCCTGCATAACCTGGGCCCCAGGGCCCCTGTTTCTTCATTCTAATGATTATGCCAATAGCAAATTCAATTGGAAAATCAGTTATTGCTTTGGAATGTTCCAATTTAAATTGTGCCTTTTCTCTTTCAAGGTTCCACTAATATAAATGAATTCCTGGCTCTGGCCGGGATCACACTTCTGTACCACTCCTCCTTCCATGGGGAGCTGCCCTTTCTGGGTTCTGAAAGAGACTCTTGAATTATTGCTCATATAAAGTTTGAGGCCACAGATGTTTCATTTTCCCTTTCCTTTCAAAAGGCAATTACCTCAGCGGGGTTCACTGAGGCCCTAGAGAATGGGCTTCTTTAATGGCTTTTGGGGGGCTTCCATGGGGAGCTGACCAAAGAGTCTGACCAAACATAATCTTTTTGATTTGGGATGGAGAGAACCTTCGTATTCCAAACAGCCACTCTGGTAGCAGCCATTCCAGAGGAAGTGGATGTGCACACAACCTTGGGGTTCACACCTGAGTTCAGCTTCCTCTCCGCTCATTATTTGAGTTTATTTAGGCAAGTGACTTAACTTCTTTGGGTCTTACACATTCTTCATTTATAAAGCAGGAAAAACGATAAGACCTACCTTATAGGATTGGTTTTAAAAGTTTTCAATAAGAAATAAAGCAAAACCATAAGCAAAGCCAACTCCTTCTTCAGGAATTGACCCCAAGTGAGGAATGAAACAGAATATGGGCAGTAAACAGAACGGATGCTCACCCTCCAGACCTGACCTGCCATTTCAGCATTTGCTTTTCTACCCAAGAGATAACATCTCAACAGAAATCATTCTGATACATTCACTTAGAAGGCACTTACTGAACACTGCTTCAGACCAAAGCCAGGCAGGTGATCTGTATGACCTCATGCTGCCTTTCAAAGCCTCTGGGAGCTAGGGATCATCGTAACTCCCATTTCATAGATGAAGAAACTGAGCCTTAGAGATGTCAAAGAACTTGTCTGAAGTCACACAGAGAGTAAGGGTGGAGCTGCCAATGGAGAGCATGTATGTTCTCAGAGTCTGCACTGGCTCCAGACTGGCTCTGGTTAGTAGTGATGGCCGTCTGCAGCCTCGTCCCAATATTTCATAAAACCCAAAGGAAACGGTTTCTTTTCTTCTCATTAGTCCAAACAAACCAAGAAAAACACCATGGGTCGTTGTTTTGGCCCCTCTGGTTATTTCCCATTCACAGCTATGTGTGTGAGTCTGATGTGTCCAAAATAGGAGAATGAATTCATTAGCATTGAGTGAATGCCATCTGTTTGGCATGAAAAAAGAAATCACTCAAAGCATGGAACCATGGGACAGGCAGACGGTACATGGTTTCAGATCCTGAGGCGTGTTCATTCTTTCCAGACCCTTGGGACGAACCTCTCCGGCCACCAGCTCTGTGCCAGGTGTTGCCCTCTGTGTTTTCACATAGCGATCTCATTTCATCTTTACATCGGGGCTTCAACATAGTTATTAGGATCCCAATTTCCGGATGAGAAAACTGAGGCCCAGGAAATGTAATAAGAGAACCAGGAGGTGCTGGGGTTAGAATCCAAACATGGGCATTTCTGGCTTCCAAGCCAAGGCTCTGGCCACCACCCCATTTTTCTCTCTTTCTTGAAACAGAACAGACTGATGGAAAATTTTTCGTCTGAGGCCACAGTGACACATGCATAGCTGATCTGAGAACATTTGGGCTTGGAGGGTAGATTCAACTTCTAGGTGCTGCTTGAAGGTGACAATGGTGAGCCCTTGACAGGGCCAAGTAGCTGAGGGGTCAGCCTACATACCCACAGCTGTAGATTGACAAGGGCTGGGAAAAGTTTTTGGTGCCAGAATCCTTCCACTCTTTTCTTCTGAGGCTCCCTGCCAAGGAGGTCTGTACATAAGGATGGACCCCAAATGGCAGATGAAGAACTGCCTTATTCACCTGGTGGGCACCCAATAACCCAAGAGGCAGCTTCTCCCACGAGCACAGCTGGGCATGAGGCTCAGGATGGGAGGCCTAAGTGGTTCTCTAGCTTCTCACCCTGTTTTTTCCACCCTCACCCCAGGAAGAGATCTCATACTGATGGATACTCATCATCACTGGAGGGAAAATTGAGGTGGAAGGTAGGAGAGAGAGTGTCTGTTCCTAATTCCTAAGATCAGGTTCACCTAGCGATAACCTTGGTCAAGATGCTGCAGGGGAGGGGAGGGAAGGACGAGAAAGAGATGGCCCAGTCTTCTTCCACGTAGGAAGAATGAGAATTTTACAGCCATCCTGACCCATGAGGCAAGGAGTCAGAGAAGAGGTGTTCATGGGGCCTGGGCTCTGGGGGTGGGGCAGGAAGGGAAGAGTTCACAGCTAGAACCTGGTGCTGCCTTGAAGGCACAGGATCCATAGTATAGCATAGCCATTGCTGCCAGGCTCTGAAATATAAGATTCACGGTGTCTCTCCTTCAGGGGAAACCAAAAAGGGGACAGCAAGGGGAGTTGTGTTGGAGGTCTCTGAGGCCACCCCCAGGTCGATGATTCACTAGAAAGACTCACAGGATTCAGGGTGTAGCTGTAGTCTTGGCTATGCTTTATTACAGCAGAAGGGTACAAAGCACAGGCAGCAAAGGTAAAAGGTGCAGGGGGCGACCTCCAGAGGAAAGCAGGCAGGAGCTTGCAGAGACCTCTTCTAGTGGAGTCACGTGGGACACGCTCACTTCCCCCAGCCACGAGTTGTGAGCACACTCATGGAGAGTGGTGGACCAGGGAACTCATTAGAGACTCAGTGCCCAGGGTTTCTGCTGGGGGCTGGCACCCGCTGCCTAGCACGTACCCAAGTTCCGGACTCCAGAAGGAAGGCAGGTGTTCAGCCTAAATCATGTTGTTTGCACGGTTTAGGCACGGTGAGCCCCTTTTACTAGTTCTGGGAATCGTGGGAGCCCTCCTGATATCCAAGTTCCAGGATGCCAGCCAGGGCTCAGCCTCCCAAGCGGACTTTTCCAAGGGCAGCTGTCTCAGGTCCGCTGTGTTAACTCTTTTTTGTGAAAACACTCCAGGACTCCTCCCAGGTAGGGAGTGTGTGTCTGTGTCTGTGTGGGTGTAAGTGTGTAGGGCGGGAGGCGTGAGGAGGTAGAAGGTTGGATAGAGATTCCTTCCTCCTCATGGACAAAAGTAGCAGAAACTACTACTTCTGAGTAGTTTCTGAGGCAGAAATTGAGGAGAGGCAGGAATGCCGCCTCCCCCAAAGATGGCCACCTTCTGTCCAGAGGCTATCCTGCTGCGTGTGCTGCTGTGTTATTGGCAGGCATTCGTTCTCAGCCTTGCAGGAATTATAGGAAGACGTGGAGTGGCTTATCTGGCTCAGAACCCCCCGCTGGCACGCCTAGCACTGCTATGCTACACATTGGAACTTGGAGAAGATGATTTCTAATTTTCCAAACCAATTTTGCTGACCTGATTTTTTTTTTTTTTTTTTTTTTTTTTATCAATTCTTCTGCCAAGAAAGGGGATTGAGAAATGAAAGTAGCTTAATGGAACAGGCTATTTGGCCTGCAGGGTTGGTGTTTCCATGGAGATGAGGATGCAGGCTGCATCTAGACAAGGCTCTGCTGGGATGCGGTGAGGCAGCGGTGCACCTCCAACTGTGGCCAGGACGCGTGTAGCCGGCCATCTGGGGCGGGAGACCACCTGCCCTGCGCTGGGGCCTGGCTCTGGGCTGGCTGAAGCACATGGATGTGAGGCCTTCGAAGCTCACACGTGTGCTGTTGGTGCTGAGCCCCAGCTGAGAGCTGGGCAGGAGGTCAGTGAGGTACGCTCCCTGCCCTTGAGAAGCTCATGGTGAGGTAGGGCGTGCTGACAGGTCTAGAAGTCGCGATAACACAGAGCAGCACAGGACGGTGGTGAGGATGGAGGGAGGGGGAACCCAGAGAGACCTCACTCCTGAGGGAGAGATCTGTGAAGGCTGCCTGGTGTGTATGGGTGACACCCTCTAGGGGAAGACTGTGGAAAGGCATGCCAGGAGCAGAAAGCCTAGAACTTTCGGGAACTAAGACTGTACTGTGTGTGTGTCTGCATAGGTCTGTGTGTGTCTGTGTGATATGTCTATCTACGTGAATCCGTGTGTGTTTGTTGTGGCTGTGTGTCTTTGTTATTGTGTGTGTTTGTGCCCATGTATCTCTGTGTGTGTCTATATATGTCTGTGTGTGTCTGTGTGTTTGTGTGTGTCTGTGTGTGTCTCTGTGTCTCTGTGTGTCTGCGTGTGAGTCTGTGTGTGTATAACTGCGTATGTGTGTCCGCATGTGTTTGTGTGTGTCTCAGTGCGTTTCTCTGTGTGTGTGTGAAGGCTCCTAGGGCCAAAGCAAGTGGTGCTGTTGGACAGGTAAGTGGGGGCCAGAGGATGAAGACAGTGCGGTGCTGAGGGAAGAAAATATGTTTGGGATCCGGACAGACCCGGCTTCTGGGACTTGCTCCACCACTGATGGTCTGGAATATCCTGACAATTATGCAACTTCTGCAATCCTCAGTTTCATCATCTGAGAAACAGGAATATGCACAGTACCCACTTTATGGGACACTGGGTAGGACTGAGAGAGATCATCTATGTAAAAGGCTGAGTATCTGACCATCAGGGATGTGAGCTCCTTGCTTTCTTCTCTTCAGAAGCCAAAGCATTTTGGCCCTCATCTTGATCTAACTACAGTTTCCAGGTCACTTGCATCCAAACCTCCTGGACTTGTGTGGAAATGCTGACCTGTGAGTGCTGGGCTGACCAAGGGAACCCGGATCTCTGGGTGCAGGGTCCAGGGCTCTGCATCTGATCGATCGCCTTTATTTGATGCATCAGGGTTCTGATGCTCAGTAAGATCCTGGCCCCACTGTGTCAGGACACAAAATCTGCCCCCAAAGCAGGCTCACGTGGGACCTTCAGTCCTACCGTGAAAGGTTCAGAGGGGTAATTTAATATAGGAAGATCCCATTGGTGGCCAGCAGGGACGATGGATTAGGAGTGAGAAGCAGCAGAGACTAGGGAGGAGATGGTCCATCGCAGAGGTGCTTTTCTCCCCCATCAACATGAATCACCGGCAAATCCTTTAAATAGTAGGACCCTCAGGCCCTCAGAAGCCCAAAGACAGAGAGCACTGCCCTGCCCTTGAGGGGCGGCTGTTAGTTGGTCTGGGAGGTCCAGACCTGTGACAGGTCACAGGTGATGGTAACCCAGTGTAACAGCTGAAGGTCCTCGTGCTGAGGAAATCACTGAACCAAACTCAGCTCCAATGTTGTACAATTGTAACGATAACGGTGGTGGCAACAAGAAGCATTAGCTTATCGTTTTTGCCTTTACGTGGCAATTTGCTGTTTGCATTATTCGTCTTGGTTGTACCTCATGACAGTTTTGTGTAGATCAGTGTAATGATTTGGAGCCAGTTTGCAGATGGTGAAGTGGAGGCCTCTCTTCTTCTGGGGTGGCTCGGACTAGGCTTGTGACGATGTTCTATGTGATTAGAGAAAGTTGGATGGGCCACAAATGGGTGAAATGGAAGCAGCAGAGGAATCAAGGTTTATGCAGGGAGGCACGTGGATAGGAACAAATAACAAGCGTGTAAAAACGGACTGGAGATGGTGGCAGAATTGTAATGGGTGTTTCTCCTCTTGGATTTCCAATATTGTTCTTATGATGGTACAATACATTTTTAATAAAAATAAACTCTAACATAGTTATAGATTTACTGGCAATATAGCATTTGGTTAGGCAGGTGGACTTCTGAGTTAGACAGACCTGAGTTCAAATACTCAGTTCTCACCTCATATAGGTAAAGTCTTTCCATTTGCCTCTGATAGACCATCTGTAAAATGGGCCCATTGATAGTGCCTTCCCCATAGAATTGTGAGGACACAAAATGATGTAACGTGCATGTGCTCCCCCTGGATGCTAACGAAGGTCATTACTTTGGGCCAGGCCTCTGCTTGAGGGCTTCAGACACTAGCACATTCTGCCTCACAACAGCCGGTGGAGAGAAGTAAGCAGAGGATTCCAAAGGGCGATCAACTTGCCCAGGAACACAGGAATAAGTGACACAGCTGGGCTTTCAGACCGACAGTCCGGCTCCAAAGACTCGACTCTATTCATTACTTGGTGCTAGGGAGAGGGCCAGGGAAACCAGGGTGTCATTTGGGCAGAATTTATGGATTCCGTGATTCCCTCGCACTTTCCTCTTAAGCCCTATTGTCAGGATCTTTGGGGCAGAGCCAGGAGCAGTGTGCCGGGTGGTCTAATTCTGTCTCTGGAGGTTCCAGCTGTCACATACAAAAGATGAATGTCTGTTGGGCAGCTCTGTTTTTATCTCCCCACAAAGTTTAATTTCCCTGTTATGAGTGGTTCTATTGCTTTGAGATTTCCAGGGTTTGCATTCTTCATAAAGAAGGACGGTTTATTCGGTATCGTGGTGCCGAGATGCTGCAGTACATGAATGTTAATAAAGTTCATGTTTCCTGGCATAATGAGGGTCCTAGATCAGCACCCTGGCTTGGCAGACAGTGGGAGGGTTTTTGTTTTTCTCCTCTCTCTCCCTAACTCCTGGGGTTTCATGTCTGCGGTGACACATCCTCCTAGAATAAGTTTACAGTACACATCGCCTTGCTTCATTGCACTATTGCAAGCAAATGCAGCAGCAGGACTGAGGAATATTTATCAGAAAGTCTGTTAAGGTAGTGTTTAGGATTGAGGGCTTCAGAATCAGATATTCCAGAGTTCCAGGCAGGCTCTGCTACTTCAATAACCACGTGAGCTCAGACAAGTTACTCTGTGCCTTAGTGTGCACGGGGGGACTGTAAAATGGGGGTGATACTTCGGCTTATAGGGCTATCATGAGGATTAAAGGAGATATTACATGAAGAGCTCTTGACACAGAACCAGTGCACTATTACAGTCAATAAGTGATTGCTATTATTGGTTAAGCCCAGGGGCCAGGACAACACTGGATAATTTACAGACATCATCTCATTTAATCATCACACCAATTTGTGGGGTGGGATTTTTGTCTCCATTTAACAGAAGAGGAAACGGGAGCTCAGAGAGGTGAAGCGTCTTGCTGAAGGTCACACAGCTTATCAGAGGCAGAAGCAGAATGGGAACCTTGTAGGGATGGGGCCACAGCTACTGCAGAGAACTGCACGGACGTTGACTAGAATGAAGGTCTAATTCACCCAGCCATCAGAGGAAAGCTTCCCGTCTTTTAGGGCATAGCAGGCAGACAAGGAGATTGTTTCAGGGGCAAAACTAATCATTTCCCAGCATCATACAGACTACTTCAGATGACCCGATGCAATGATTTTATCCAGTTACCCTGTCAGGTGTGGAACAGTTAAAAGGGGTCCTAAAATTCGCTCTTGGTAGTGTTTTGTGCCAAAAATGAAGAAAGAGGTGTGGGGGTAGGGAATGTGGGATGTACATTCTGCTCTGTGCCAGGTCATGATCTGGGACCACAGAGGCAAACACACAATAGAATGGATAGTCGTGATACAGGGGGCTGAGTGCTAAGTGGTGAAGGGAAAAAAAGTGTGGTGAGAACACAAGTTGGCAAGGGAAGGCTTCCCAGAGGAGGTGAGATGTTGTGAGTTGGGCTTTGAAGCATGGCTAGGAGTTCTCCAAGGAAAAAAGGGCTGAAAAGGTATACAAGAGAAATACATGTTGAGAAATGGCAGTCTTCCTGAGTGGTTGTAGCCTTTGAAGTACCTGCTGAGAAGCATGGCAGATGATATGGAGAGACAGAGGAGTGCACATCTATAGAACATATGCCAGACACTGTGGGAAAGCACCCTGGAGCTGCCACAGCCAATGACCACACACTGGATTAATGCAACAGAAATTCATCCTTTCACAGTTCTGGAGATCAGAAGTTCAAAATCAAGGTGTTGGCAGGACCATGCTCCCTCTGAAGGCTAGAGAAGGATCTATCCTTGCCTCTTCTAGCTTCTGGTAGCTCCAGGTGTCCCTTGGCTTGTGGCTGCATCACTCCAACCCCTGCCTCCCTATTCACATGCCCTTCTCTTCTCTCTGTGTTTGTCTCCCTCTGTGTGTCTCACATAACAGGACTTGTCCTTGGATTTAGGACCCACCTGCACAATCCAGGGATGATTTCATCTCAAGAGCCTTAGCTTAATTACATCTACACAGACCTCTTTTCCAAATAAGATCATATTTACAGGTTCTGGTGATTAAGACGTGGACATATCTTTTGAGAGGCCACCATTCAACGCACTATAGGGCTTCCCATCCATTATCTGATTTAATCCTCAGAACTCTGAGGGGCAGATACTACTATTACTCCCCTTTGTAGAACTGGACACTTGTTGAAACAGTTAAAGGTAAACTTTACGAGAGCAGGGACCTCACTGTCCTCCTCAGCACTGTACGCCCAGTGTGTAGAATTCTCTCTGGCACATGTAAGCGCTTAATATTTAGTGTAGTGAATAAATGCTTTATGAGAAGTATAGCATAGGCTACGAGCCCAGGCCATACTTTAGAGAGTTAGACTCCTGACTATATTACTTAATTAGCTGTGTGACCTTGAGAAAATTATGTAACCTCTCTGTGCCTTAGTCTAAAAAGTGAAAATGTACCATCCTGTAGGGCTGTTGTAAGAATAAATCTACGTGAATGGATAAAGAAGATGTGGCACATATATACAATGGAATATTACTCAGCCATAAAAAGAAACGAAATTGAGTTATCTGTAGTGAGGTGGATGGACCTAGAGTCTGTCATACAGAGTGAAGTACGTCAG
>NC_041215.1:5227793-5239036 GCF_002837175.3 Physeter macrocephalus
GGGAGGGGATATGGGGACATATGTATATGTATAGCTGATTCACTTTGTTATAAAGCAGGAACTAACACACCATTGTAAAGCAATTATACTCCAATAAAGATGTTAAAAAAAAAAAGAATAAATCCACGTCCAGTGCTGAGAAGAGTGCCTGGCACACAATCAGTGCTTAGTAAATGGAAGTGTGTTGTATTATTATTCCACACTGCCTCTTAGGTGGGGAGGCATACAGGTGGTGGTTAATTAGAGTGCTCTGGGAAAAGTGTCTCAGGAGCAGTGAGCAGACAGGGCAGTGGCTAAATACTACCTGAAGACTCTGGGGAAGAGAAGAAACTTGACCTGGGTGTAGGATGAGCAGGAGCTTGATGGACTTGGGAGGGGAAGCTGGCATTCCAGGCAAAGGGACCAGCAGGTGCAGGAGCTTAGAGGTGGGGGAAATGAGGGTGCCATCAGGCAGCGGGTGGAGGGGTTGGGGCCGAGGAGGCAAATCGAGTTTCCATCAGGAAGCGCCTTGTCTGCTCTGTAAGGAGTTCAGACTTGACCCTGTAGGTGTGATGGCTCATTCACCAGGGAAGCAGCATGCTCAGGTTGGCTTTTTAGAAAGTCTAGGGTGGTCTAGAAGCTGGGAGGCTGGAGGCCAGGGGAGCAGCAGGGAGGCCGCTGCATGCAGGGGTGAGGTGATGACGGTCCTACCCAGGGAGGTTATGATGAAGATGGTGGAGAGAAATGAACAAACCACACCAGAGGCAGAAGCTCCGGGAACTGGTGGCTGACGGGTGGGGCTGGGGAGAAAAGTGGGAGGGAGGGATGGCAGGGTTGGCTGCAGGAGGGCAAGCTCCAGAGGCAAGTGGGCAGAGCTGCTTCCCACCACAGCTGAGGGGAAGACAGCAGGCTGGTTCTGGCATGGTGAGTTCAAGGTGCCCTTGAGGTACCTCGAAGCATTGTTCATACTTATCTTTGACTAAATGTGGGGCCTGAAGCAAGTCACCTAACCTCTCAGAGCCTCAGTTTCTCCATCAGCAAAATGGGGTTAAGAATTCTACTTTCTTCATATGATGGTGGTGATCTTAGTATACAGTAAGCTTCCAATAGCTCTTAGCACCTTTTGTTACTGTGACCACCACTACTGCTGCTATTGTCACTATATGGAGGTGTGGATCACAGGGCGGTCACGATGACTGCCATTTCAGTGCACCTTCACCAGAGACCCTGGCTGCACACTCTGTTTTAAGTTCTTCCTCTATTCTCTCTCTGACCTATGCTCAAAAGCTGGAGGAGAGATCTTGGGCAGGTCTTAGCTGGTGCTAACCTAAACCCTGAGTTTTTTCAAGGTTAAGGTACTTTATTTTGAGCATGTGTATGGGCGGGTGGTGGAAGGGCTTGAAACTCGGGGCCGGAGAAGTACAGATGTTTCAGTGCCCCACCCCATCCCACGTGATGTGGTTTGGACCAGGTTGAGTGTCTGCGTGTGTGTATGTGGGGAGAAGGGGTGTGCATGTGTGTGTGTGCATGTGTATATGGGTGTGTTCATCCTCCAGGTCTTAAGTCAGTTCAGCATTTCAGCTCAGGAAATGTTTACGGGTCTCCCCCACCGTGGGAGTCATGGTGCTGGGTACAGAGGAAAGGATGAGATTGCTGCCTGCCCAATGCCCTCCCAGCAGAGGGAGGGTTCAGAGGTATGAGGAGGTAAGGACGACATGGTGGGTTCCATCAGGGCAGCCCAAGCTGGCCCCAGGTTACAGAGCAGGGCAGGATCAGGTGTTCAGGGAGGGGGCCCCAGGGCTGGACCAGGAGGTTGATGAGGAAGGGACACGGTAGTGGGGATGGTGTGTTCCAGGGCTGGGCAAGGCACGGATAAGCATGACAGCAGGAGCCCTCAGCAGCCTGGGGGTGGGGGGTGGCTGGAGGGGAAACTGTGAGCCAGGGAGCGGTGGCCTAAGAGGCTGGAGGGTGACAGAGGGAGGCCAGGCTGAGCAGGACATTACCTGGAAAGCACCGGATGGAAGCTGGAGGAGGAAGCTCCTCTCCTGGGCAGGAGTAGGGTGATCTTGGTCTCCAAAGGCCTATAGGGCCTCACCTCAGCACTCTTTCCCCCTTGCCCCTCCTCCCATCTCACTAAGACCGCTTCTTCCAGGTCCACTGAGACCCCAAGCTCCTCTTCTTTTTAGGGGTTTGGGGCTGTGCCTCAGTCTAGGTGGCTCTGGCCCAGGGTCTTCTTGTGTGGGCTCCTTCTCCCACCCCTGCCCCACCATATCCTAGGCTCCCCTCCTATTCGCTGTTCCAGATCCTGCTGTGGTCTTGTTTTGAAGTTATTTATTTGGTGATTTGCTAGTTCGGCGTCTGACCCTCTCCCTGCCGTAAGCTCCCGATTGCTGTATGGCGGCATCTGGCTCACAGTGGGCCCTTTAATAAACATGTGCTGAGTGAATGAAGGGGTGAGCAGGGAGACGGGGAGCAGGGAGGACCAAATCTCGAAGGAAACACTCAAATCAGCATCGAGAACTTGTTTATTTCTAATCCCAGGCTGTTACCTTCAGGAGGTAAAGCCAAGGGCTTTAGAATGTTTCCAGGCAACGAGGTTATATAAACTGAGTCAATCAATATCAATGTGCTGCTGGCTTTCACGTTCAGAGGTGCTCTAGCGGGGGAAGTGGGGACTGCTCTCCCGGGTCCTCTGGGGCTCCCCTGCCACATCGGGAGCTTTGCTGCAGGGACCAAGCACTAGGACCTCTGACTTCCAAGGATCTAATCTGTCGGAAAGGGAGAGGCCAGCTTCAGGATGCCCCACGGAGACCCGCCTTCAGGAAAAATCTCACCCTGGAACCAATCAGAAACCTTGGTCTCCCCAGCCCACCCCAGCCAACAGCCAACACTGACTCGGTCATTAAGAATAGGAATCCAGGGCTTCCCTGGTGGCGCAGTGGTTGAGAGTCCGCCTGCCGATGCAGGGGACACGGGTTCGTGCCCCGGTCCGGGAAGATCCCACGTGCCGCGGAGCGGCTGGGCCCGTGAGCCATGGCCGCTGAGCCTGCGCGTCCGGAGCCTGCGCTCCGCAACGGGAGAGGCCGCGACAGTGAGAGGCCCGCGTACCGCAAAAAAAAAAAAAAGAATAGGAATCCAGACCCAGCTCAACATCCTCTTTCCTCCCGGGAGTCACAAGCCCCTTCCGCCTTCCTTTTCACAGCACTCTGCTCACCTCCCAGGCCTTCTCAAGCCATTGACCCCTTCCAGCCTTACAGCCCCAGGTCTGGCCTATTTAGGGCATATGTCCTGGTGCATCAGCCTCCCTGCCTCCAGAGTTGCCCCTGCAAACCTGCCTCCATGTCCACCTCCCTCCTCCCTTCCCCCACCATACCATCTTTCCAAAACGTAATTCTAATCCTGTCATTCTCCCGCTTAAAACCTTCAGGGGCTCTCTGCCACCCTGGAGATAAAGCCCGAGTTTTAGCTTGGTCCTTCCTTATCTATTCTCTTCCTACCTACCCATTGCCCGAGGCCTGTCTCTCCCTCACTTGCATCCTCCAGACCAGACGTGACAAAACATATGATGTTTCCAGAACAGCCCCAGCTTCTGCACTGTGACAGGTGTGACTCCCCCGCTCAGAACCTTCTTCCTCCCCTATCCTGGCATTCTTCCCTGAAGTCACTTTCGGAGTCACCTCCCACAGGAGGCCTTCCCTGATCTCCCCACCCGCAGGCTGGTTAGGTCCAGCAGCCCCCTGTGCTGATGTCCTCACTCATGGTGCCACCCTTGTGTTACAAGTGCCTGTGTCCTCCTGTCCACCTCTCCCCCGCCCTGTGGGCTGTGAAGCCTTGAGGGAGGGCTTGTGCCCGATTCACAGCCCTGAACTCTCTGACCTCCACAGGCTCTTAAGGAATGACTGACCTCTAGTTGTTGCAGAAGTTACCAAGATTCAGGGCGGGGAGGCAGACTTATCTTTGACTAAAACGGCCTCCCATCACCCTCGTTCTGGGGCTATGGAACACGTGGCAGAAGTTAGCCTTGCTCGGAAGAATGCCGTGAGGTGGGCTGCACCCCTGGCGTCTCAGTCAGCATCAGACCTTGACTCTGATGGTCATATAGGCCACCCTGCCTGGGGTCTGTGTCCCGCACTCTTCTGGATACTTGCCTGCACACAGCAACTGCCTTGGGATTCTGATGTAATTGGTCTGAGATGGAGCCAGAGCAACAGGGTTGCTTAAAACCCTGCCCAGGTGATTCTAAGCTCAAGAACCCTCATACACAGTCATACTGGAGTAGTGGCTCTCATGTCTGGTTGCACATTAAAATCACCTGGACAGTGTCCTGGACCCACCATCCCTGACCAGATACATCAGAATCCACTGGGGTGGTGGCCATCTAGGCATCAGCACTGAATCCTTTAGGATCCTCCCTCTTTCTCTCCTCCCCTCCCTCTCTTTTCTTTTTTCAGAAACATTTGCTGTGCTCACCCCGTCAAGCCATAGGAGTGCTATGGTGACTCAGATCCTGCCCCTCCTAGGTGGAGGCTGTTAACTCAGAGCTGTTAGGAATGAAAGAGGTCCCCCCCTCCACCAAAAAAAACCCACCATAAAGGGAACCTGTCTCACAGCCAGCCTGCCGGGCCCTGCTTCAGCTCCCAGCACCATCACCAGCCTGCTGGGAACCAGGAGAAGCATCCAGCCCTGCCTGGGGATGCCCAAGCTGGAGTCTTGTCCTGCTTCCGAGTCAGTGAAGAGGCCTGGCTCTCTGCTCAGTCGGAGATTGGGGCTGTATGGAGTCATTTGGAAGGGGAGCTCTCTGCGGGTTCCCCCAGATCCTGCATCAGGTGGTGGCAGGGCGGGCTGCAGCTCTCGACTTTTCCTTTGCATGTTCAAGGTCTGCGACCATGGAGGTGACTGTGAGCATGTCTGTCCCAGTCTTGGGGGCAGCTCTGATGAGGGGATGCTAGCAGGAGTTTAAGGTCCATTTGACAAAGTCAGCCGGAGCTCCAGGCATTTTTTTAGAAAGTTGAGGTAAAATTCACATAACATAAAGTTGAGAACGTAGAGTGAAAAATCCAGTGGCATTGAGTACATTCACAATGTTGTGCAACTATCACCTCGATCTAGTTCCAAAATGTTTTCATTACCCCAAAAGGAAACTCTATCCCCATTGGCAGTCATTCCCTATTCCCCACATCCCAGCCCCTGGCAACCACCAGTCTGCACTCTGTCTCTATGGATTTACCTATTCTGGATATTTTGTACAAATGGAATCATACAGTATGTGGCCTTTCGTTTAGCACGTTTTCGAGGTCCATCCACATTTGTACGAGACCATCCACGTTTGTACGAGAACTTCATTCCTTTTTATTGCTGAATAATATTCTATTGTACAGATAGACCACAATTCGTTTATCCATTCATCAGTTGATTATGTTTGGGCTCTTTCTACCTTTTGGCTATTGGGAAAACTGGGCATTTAAAATTCTTTACATCTATACTCCAAACACCTGCTGACTGGGTGTTCTTAGGTCCTCAGCAATGAGTAGTGGTCTTGGGTCGCTCCTGTCCCTGTACTAATCAAATACTATCTTTGGAGGTTCTAAGGGGTGTATGCGTCTTTGGGGGCACCTCTTGCTCCAAATTCTGGCCTCTGACATCTCCATCTCTCTCCACATCAGACTGGTGACTCCAGTCTGACCTCTGTGCCATCTCACCCCATGTTGTCACCACCCTAATCCTGGGGAGGAGGCTGATGAGTGAATAACAGGCTGCAGCTGAGGCTTTGGGATGTGAATGGAGAGGGTGCACAGCACACTGTGTGGACAGTAGTTTAGAACTGAATTTTTTGTGTCACCATGTAAAAGGAAAAAACGCTTTTTCTCTATACTCTCACTTCTGACACCAAATGTGTGGTTTTTTTTTTTTTTCCATACCATGCACTTTTCCAATTCTTGGTGGCAGTTGCCTGGATTTCCTACAACTTAACTCAACTCTGACATTAACTGTCCTGAGTCAGCACAGACCCCACAGGTCGAGGGCTCAGTCCCACAAGACTGCCTCCACTTCAGATGCCAGTCACAAATCTCAGGTTGACATCTGAACTTCTGACTGACTGGCTATAAACTGGGGGCTTCTGCAACCTCCTCCACAGGTTCAGTGATTTGCTGGAATGTCTCACAGAACTCAGGAGAGCACTTTACTTACTATTACTGGTTCATTATGAAAGATGATAAAGCCAGATGAGGAGATACATGGGGTGAGGTCTGGAAGGGTCCTGAGCACAGGAGTTTCTGTCCCAGTGGAGTTTGGGGTACACCACCCTGAGGGGCATGGATGTGTTCTTGTTCACCAACCTGGAAGCTTTCTGAGCCCCTTCGATTAGGGTTTTCTGGAGGCTTCATGATTCATTAAAGCATTGGCCATGGGTGGTTAACTTCATCTCCAGCCCCTCTTCCCTCCCTGGAGGTTGGGGAGGCAGTTAAGTTACAACCCTCCAATCAGTGGTTAGTTCCTCCGGCAACCAGCCTCCATCCTTAGGGACTTTCCAAAAGTCACCTCATAACATAATATAACATAACATTAACTCAGGTGTAGTTGAAAGGGGGTTGTTATGAAAAATAGAAGCTGCTCCTTTCACCTTTATGGATCGGAGTTATTTCAGGAACTGGGCACAAAACCCAAATATTACAACAAAAGATGCTGCTACCCTGATCTTATCACTTAGGAAATTACAAGTGTTTTAGCTCTGTGCCAGGAACCGGGAACAAGACCATATAGATATATTTCTTACATCACAATAGCACATCATCCTAAAACTTCATACACACACATGCACAGGAACTTCTCATGGACAGTGTCTGCCCATAGGATTCAGATGGACGTCTCCCACACCCATCTTCCTCTTTTCCTTTTCAAATTCCTTCCATCCAGTATTTACAGCTGCTAACAAATGACTCCGTTTGGAGTAATGTAGAATCCCATCTCCTCCTGTCCTTATAAACCATGTCCTGAGGTGGGAAGGAGATGGGATAGGGACGCCCCCCACCCCGAGTTGATTTTATTTTTCTTCTGAATCACAATAAGCCTTCCCACCATGATAGGAATTCTACCATATTTCCAGGCCAACTGACTCAAAAGCCCACCAGCTTTAAAAATAACTTGAAAAAAGACTGCTTATAACACTAGGTGCCCAGCATCATGGGGGTTACCCTACCACTTTGTACACAGGCGGTGGGATGGGGCCAGTGCAAACCTGGAGGTGCCTCTGAAATTAGCTACTTAGTCCTTTCCGGTAAATCCTGATGGTGACTTCGGTTTGTTTGGTGTTGTATTTTTTTTAAAGCTTACTTGTTGATAATGGTTCGGGGTTGGGCTTTCACTATGAGCAATTTGGAGAACATTAGATGCTTCCGAGCAGAGAAGGGGACATGCCTTGACTTCAAGTTTGAATGGACTTCTCAGGTTGCTGCGTGTGAATACATGTAGGGGTCGAGGAGGCCCCTAGTTAGAAGGCAGTTTCAGTACTGCAAGTGAGAGGTGATGATGGCTTTGGCCACAAAAGAGATGATTTAGGGGGTCAGAAGTGATTGGATTATGGATGTGTTGGAAGGCAGAAATGACAGCTTCTGCTGGTAGCTAGGACGTAGAATGTGAGAAAAAGAGAGAGTCAGAGATGACTTCAAACTTTTTGGCCTGAGTGACTGCAAAGGTGGGGTTGACATTTCCTGAGATGGGTAAAAATGCAGGGGGTGGAGCAGGTTTGGGATGGGAGGGGGGGCAGGAGTTTGGTTTGAGAACACACTTCAGGTGAGTACTGGACATCCAAATGGAGGTGGAATAAGCATTGAAACCTGAGACTGGAATTCAGCAGTGGCAGGGAGGGAGGCGATGGAAGGCAGGAGCACCGTAAGTGAGGGCTTAATGATCATCCCCCGGCCCCCACAGAATTAACAGGAAAAGTAAATGGGGAGGGGGTGGAAATCACACTTTGGGCCAAGACGGAGCTTCCAAGAGTTTCTGGAAGAAGGGGACACCGAGGCCCAAAGACTGCAGATGGTTTCGTCAGGCTCATGGTCCAAGTTGGTGACAGAGCTGACACAGAGCTGGTTCTTTGGGCCCCCGGCCACCCCCTACTCTTTCTAACATACCAGCCTGCCTATCGGCTCTGGGTTTCGAAGGCTGCACCATGTGGACTGAAGGCAGGGAAGCTGAGGCTGGCGGGTTCTGTTTTGTTTTCTCCAGGTCACCATCCTCGTCAGCCTGGCCCTAGCTTTCCTCGCCTGCATCGTGTTCCTGGTGGTTTACAAAGCCTTCACCTATGACCACAGCTGCCCAGAAGGATTTGTCTATAAGGTAAGGGGCTTCTGGCAGGGGAGTGGCCCAGGTGACTGTCAGCTTCAATTAAAGGGTTTATCAATGTCTTCTTTTCATTGACATTTAAATTCTGGGTATGGCAACCTCCCTACAGACTGTTTAAAATGTAATATGTGTCCGAAGAAAATGAAAACACTAATTTGAAAAGATACATGCACCCCAATGTCCATAGCAGCATTATTGACAATAGCCAAGATATGGAAGCAACCTAAGTGTCCATCCATGATGAAAGCATAAGGAAGACGTGGTACATATATACAACGGAATACTACTCAGCCACCAAAAGAATGAAAGTTTGCCATTTGCAGCAACATGCATGGACTTGGAGGGTGTTATGCTACGTGAAATAAGTCAGACAGAGAAAGACAAATACTGTATGATATCACTTGTATGTGGAATGTAAAAAATACATCAAACTAGTAAATATAACATAAAAGGAATAGACTCACAGATATAGAGAACAAACCAGTGGTTACCGGTGCAGAGAGGGAAGTAGGGAGGGGCAAGATAGGGGTAGGGGATTTAAAAGTACAAACTACTATGTGTAACATAAGTAAGTTGTAATGATATGTTGTACAGCACAGGGAATATAGCCAATATTTTATACTAACTATAAATGTAGAAATTGTGACTCATGAAATTATACACCTGAAACTTATAAAATATGGTAAATCAACTATACCTCAATAAAAAAGAAAACTTTATGCACTCAATAAAGGCGTTGAAATATGTAAAAAAGTTAGTAGAAAGAAATGCATAAGTAACACCAAAACAAAACTGATGGTGGCAATCTAAAATTATTTTCTAAAAAGTTGTATCTTCACAATAAATTTTGATATGAAATAAAAAATTACTTACAAGAAAAACAAGTCATATATGTCTGGCAAGGAGTTTTCAGGCTTGCAGGAAGGACTTGGTCTCAAGTAGGCAGTAGAGGGCCTCCTCCCAGATGGCCCTCTCTTCGGACTGCCCATCCGCATCTGGGAGAGCTCACTCCTGCTCCAAATAGACTGCTCCGTCTCCAGAGCACTCTGCCTAGGTGTGAATCTTTCTGGTTTGCTGGCTTCTTTCTTATTCCTGCAGAGACCTGAAGACAGGGGGCAGAGCTTGTGAGGTGGCCTCCCCCAATCCTGCAGCGGGGCCCTTTCCCCGTCACCTTCGCTCTGATAGTGCTGCTTCCCTTGCAAAACTGAACTGGGGGCTTCCCTGGTGGCGCAGTGGTTGAGAGTCCGCCAGCCGATGCAGGGGACGGGGGTTCGTGCCCCGGTCCGGGAAGATCCCACATGCCGCGGAGCGGCTGGGCCCCGTGAGCCATGGCCGCTGAGCCTGCGCGTCCGGAGCCCGTGCTCCGCAACGGGAGAGGCCACGACAGTGAGAGGCCCGCGTACCGCAAAAAAACCCCCAAAACAACAACAAAAAAACCCTGCACTGGCTGCATGAGCCCCGGGGATCCCCTCGCCCCTCTGAGCCTCAGGTTTCTCGCCTGCAATGGGCGTCAATAATGTCTGCCCACAGGATTTTGGAGAAAATTTAAGTAAAATCGCTCAGCAAAGGGCCTGCTAGAGAATGGGCTCTCGACAAATGTTAGTGGTAATAACATTTCAGAGCTGAAACGAATATTTATATATTACCATTTACTGAGTACCCATTATATGTCACCCGCTTCCTAGACATTTTCATAAACAGTATCTCAGTTGAAAAATAGGTTTTATTGCCCCCATTTTACATCTGAGGAAACGGAGAATTAAGAGCGTTTTGTTATGAGTTTTCTAAGACATCACAGATGTTATGTTTCAAAGTGAGGGAATCAAATGGGGACTGTTCTGTCTTAAAAACACATGTCCTTTGGTTCTGCTACATGACTTCCTAAGATGACAATTTTAGTTGTTAGAAGCTGAGGTTCTGAAAGATTGGCAACAACTGTCAGTAGGAGACAGTGGAATAAACTATCATGTATCCGCACAATGGCATTTCAAACAACTGTGAAAATGAGTGAGGCGGGGCTCCAGACATGGACACAGAACACCCTCCAGGATTGTAGAGAAGAGAAAAAGGTGCTACGTCTGAGTGAGAAAAGGGGAGGTCAGGGATGTTTACTTCTATTTTCAGAAAGGAATTCTGGATGGATAAATTTAAAAAACTAAGGAAAATGGTGACTCAGGTGGGCAGGGAGGGAACAGAAAGGATAGGGGTGGGGGGCAAGGCTTCTCTGGATATATCTTGCTATACATTCGTCCTTGATGTGTATCAACGTTTGATGTGTCTGTCAACATAAATAAATAAAAAATAATTCCTGAAATTAAAAACAAGCTAAAATCTAGCTGTATATCAAGTTGGGAACATAAACTTACCAAGAAAATAAATATTCCAAATGACTGTAGAATGCAGTATATTGACTGTACACCCTCAGTGGAATATATTCTAAGGACACAGAGAAATCCTATAGTTCCTTCAGTAGTCCAACTCTTACTCATAATATTGCTGTTATTTTGTGACCATTTGATATATATTGTAGGATAATGCAAATATATAATTATATTAATGTTGTCAGGAACCAAGGCTTTTGGTATAAGAGAAAAGAGTTACGACTATCCAATCAAGGGAACGAAATGGACAGCAATTGGCTGCAGGCAATGGCCCAGAGAAGGAGTTAGGGGATGGCTGAATCAGCCAGGTAAAGAGCTACCAACAGTGTCTACTGTAACCCCACAGTCAGTAAGCAGAGGATGTTGACCTTGAATTAGTATCATCATCAGCTTCCTCCCTCCCTCCCTCTCTCTTTTTCTTTCTTTCTTTTCTTTCTCTCTCTTTCTCCCTTCCTTCCTTCTTTCTCTTTCTTTCCCTTCCTTCCTTCCTCTCTCTCTCTCCCTCCCTCCCTCCTTCCCTTCCTTCATTTCTTCCTTCAT
>NC_041215.1:5239229-5312556 GCF_002837175.3 Physeter macrocephalus
TCTCTCTCTCTCCCTTTCTTTCTTCTTTACTTTTTATTGCGGTGTAATTGGCATACAACATTATATTAGTTTCAGGTGTACAACATAATGATTCAATATTTGTATATATTGCAGAATAATCACCACTATACGTCTAGTTAACATCCATCACCCTGCATAGTTGCAATTTTTTTTCTTGTGATGAGAACTTTTAAGATCTACTCTATTAGCAACTTTCAAAAATGCAACTTCCAGTATTATTAACTACAGTCACCGTGCTATGCATTACATCCCCAGGACTTATTTATTTTATAACTGGAAATTTGTACCTTTTGACCACCTTCACCCATTTCTCCTACCACCTCTCCACCTCTGGGAACCTACAACCTAGCATCAGGTTAGTTTCTTCTGGCTTCAAGTAGGTGGCAGCTTTGATGATGGTGATGACGCTGGGGAAAGCCTGACGAGGGCCAGGCGCAGGGCAGGTACCATCCCCTGCCCTCTGGCTGAGAGCCTGGATTGCCTGTGGCCCCCAGGTGCGGTGGCCGTGTTGCAGGAGGGTTGGAAGCAGTCCACTGAGCTACCCCTGACTCTGTCTCTCTCTTCCCCAGCACAAGCGCTGTATCCCGGCCTCCCTGGATGCTTACTACTCATCCCAGGACCCCAGTTCCAGAAGCCGCTTCTACACGGTCATCAGCCACTACAGCGTGGCCAAGCAGAGCACTGCCCGGGCCATCGGGCCGTGGCTGTCGGCAGCCGCCGTCATCCACGAGCCCAAGCCGCCCAAGACCCAGGGCCATTAGAGGCCCACCCCCAGCCAGAATCGGGGGCGGAGAGGGGGACCCCCGTGGGCTAAGCCAAGCTCCAGTTACAAGACAACACTGTACTCC
Organism: Physeter macrocephalus; assembly: GCF_002837175.3. Taxonomy (NCBI): domain Eukaryota; kingdom Metazoa; phylum Chordata; class Mammalia; order Artiodactyla; family Physeteridae; genus Physeter; species Physeter macrocephalus. The sequence goes on from NC_041215.1 coordinate 5,240,099, forward strand.
CGGGATATGGGGGCGGGGGTGGGGGCGGGGGTGGGGGGGTGGGATCTCACCGAAAATCTCCTGCACTGGAGTTGTCTGAATCAATATTTCTTTTCGTCCTTTGGTATGGTTGATTCGTCCCCGAGTCAGGCTCATGTACAAAGGCATGTTTCGTGTTGACTGTTCCCATGTAAGATATTTTCAAAGCCACTGCTTATTATTTGTTAGGAAAATTTAAAAACAGAAGACGAAAGAAACAAAGAAAATGAACAAAAAAGGGTTAGACTGGCTGCACCTGGAAGACGCTGAAGGGTAGTAAAGAGCACAGATGCTCTGGGCTTCTTAGACGAGAGATGGTAGCTTCAGTGTGAGCTTCGGAAGGTATAGAACTTGTGAGTGATGCAGGCGGGGCTGCTTGCTTGGCCTCCGGTCTGCAGGGGAGGAATACCGGAAGTTAGGAACTGCTGAGTTGGAGAGAAGGACTGATTTTGGCATTTGTAAGCCCAGGATGCATACAACCCAGAGAGAAAAGCCTCCACTGCGTGGTGTGTTTTGCAAAGTTAGCACAAACTTGTCTGTATGGGCATCGGAGCTGGGGCCGGGCTGCATGGCCTAGGGATGTATAGGGTATAAGCAAACACCGAACAGCGGGCAGACTTTCTTTGTCTTTCTCTTGTGTTTCTAGCCCTACACCTGGGTACCGCCCAGGAGACAGAAGGGGTAGAAAGAGAAGGAAGGAGAGGCTGCAGGAAGAAGGCAGAGCGTGGGCATGTGACATTTGGCCAAGCTATAAGCACAGCACCCAAGTTTAAAATTTGTGTCTGTTTCCCAAAGTGCTAATAACACTAGGAAGAACAGGAAGGGTCCTAACCAGGAACCTCAGGCGACAGCCAGGGAGGCTTTCCATTGGGGCTGCAGCAAAGCCAAATCATTTCCAAAAGAAGCTAAGACCTGTGGCCGTCTTTTGGCCACTCCGTTGTGTTGACAGGGGGCACCGTCCAAACTCCGCAGTCTGGTTCTGGAAGCTCCTAGCCAGGAGGCAGCATCCGACATTGCCCAGGCCTCCCGTGGCCCTGGTCCCACCTCAGGCGCTCCCACGCGGCTCTCCCGCAAAAGTTTTGAGGAGAGCCCCTCTGTGTGGTGTTGGCTCCAGGTCCAGCAAAGCCAGCACTGGCTGGGAGAGGCTGTATGAGATGTGGTACTGGCTCCCCACGGAGCTCAAACAGGCCATTTAAAGGGCATTTTGTTGTATGTGGCTTGCTATGATGCTGAAATCATCGTACATAATAGCTGGGTAATAAGACAAGCATAGCTCAAACTAGTCTGCTGAAAGCTATCATCTGACTTTTCCTCCCTCCCCATCCCCACCCTTCAGTCACCTCGAGTCACTTGTAAATTCATTTGTCATCTAAAGCAGAATAACAAGTTGTCCCTATCAAAACTGCTGAGCGCTTTATAATTTTGTGGTGTACTTTTTTGTCAGTAGGTAGCAGAGGCTGAAGTATTTTTTGGTGTAATCCTTGGGCTTTTCTGACAGGAAACAAATAAAGATAGATGTGTCTGAGCGTCTTGACCTTCCTTTGCATTTTTCTTTATCTTCTGCTCAGGGAGCCTGCTGGGGAAGATGCTGGGGGCAGGGGCCCCCGAGGATGGGTGAGCTCTGGGGGCAGAGTGTCCTGTTAGGCTGGGGCTGGAACTGGACTGTGGAGGGACCTCCATCCTCAGCCGACGGGGCCTGAAATGATGCTGAGGTCAAAGGCCAGGACCAAGAGGTGCACCTGGCTCTCATCTTGCAGCTCAACATCCTTCATCCTATGAGCATCTGCTGAACACCTGCCGAGGGCCAGGCTGTGCTGGGCATGGGGCATTCAGCCCCGAATGACACATAGTCACTCCCTGAAGTCTGGAGGTAGGGTCGGATGTGGAAACGGACATTGGCACAAGAAGAGTCTGAGGGTGCCATCGACAGAAGGCATTTGGCCAACAGCTTAAGGAGGAAGCTGGTGGGTGATGAGTGGTCCCTTCTCATAACGAGCTCATTTAAGCCTTATTATTACCTAGGCAGGTAGAGATTATTGGTCCCATTTGACAGATGAAGAGACTGAGGCTCAGAGGGATGTGGAGAGATGCCCTGGGGCTACAGCGGATGAGCTGGGATTCCAACCCAGGCGTGTGTGACTGCTTTATCCCCCTCAACTGCTTCTGTAAGACCCCAAGCAATGCTGTCAAGGTTCATGCCTCAGAAAGTCAAGTCACACTTATAAAAGCGAACTAGCTTATTCTCAGCCTGAATTCAGTATCAGCAGTGAATGTTAAGGATAGCAAACATTTAAAGGTCCCTTTCTACATTCCAAGCACTAAGCGCTTTGAGCATCTTGGTTCCTGTAACCCTTCCGCCAGCTCCGTGAGGTAGGTACCCCCCATACTCAACATCACTGTCATCATGTCATCATCACCCCTATTTTGAGATGAAAGAGCAGCGCAGCACCTCCACACAAGGCCTGAAGTTAGGAAGCGGCTGAGTCGTGATTCCAACCCACATATTTGGGTACCAGCTTCTCAACCACAGTGCCATTCCAGCCGTAATCGCTCATCTCTGCCTTTTGCTTGGGAGTTTCTAGTTCGTGTTCACAACTCTTCTCAACCTCAGATGGCAGACCACTGAGGGAGAGGTCAAGATTGACAGTGGGCAGAGCTGGAGGCTGATTCCCCAGCCTCACTGACGCACTGGGGGTGGTGGCCATGCCGGCATTGCTGGAGGGAAGGAGGAGAGAGGTAACACGGCTCCTGCACAAAGGCGGCTGAACGCAAACGGGCCTTAGACAACCCCACCTGCACCCATAAGGCCTTAGATTGCAGCCTCTGTTCAGGGCCTGGTGAGCTGGGCAGGCAGGGCCAGGCTGTGGGCTGGCCTCCCACTCTCAGAGGCAGCCTCATCCATATGGCCAATGCATAAACACCCACTATTTTTCTCCATTACACAAAGTCAGCTAAAGACTTAATGAACACATGTTCAAACATTCTGTCATAAATGGATTTGCCACTCCATTGCCTCAAAAAATAAACCAAAGCTATCTTTTCTCTGGAATGAACAGGCTCTGGGAGTGTGACTGGAAGGAAGGGAGAACCTCAGGGACAGGAGACAGGGACAGAGATTTCTGATTTTAGGAGCGACCCTGGGGCCATGTGCTATTCCTGGCAGAGCTGGAATTTTCTCATCAGAAAAAAGGAGGATGCTTAGCTCCTCCCACAAATATCCAAGGAGTGGGAGATTGGTTCTAGAAGAGTTTAACCAAAGGGGGTTTGGTCAGGGGAAAGCTGCCCTGGGTTTTGGAGGATGGGGTTTTGCAGGGCGCTGCTGGCTGACAAAGGGCCACGGGGAACCAGGAGATGATGATAAAAACAGTGCCTTGGTTTGTAGAACAAGATCTGTTTGTGGCTTTTGCACATTTTTTAATCTGCTCTCCAGCAGTGGGAACCTCTCTCAAGATGCTCACAGTTTATGGGGAGGTCAGACAATCAGGTGTGCAGGAGAGGAGCTGGGACAGAAGTTCTCAGGAGGGTAGAGCGTGGCAGTGGGGTGCCAGCCTGGGGTTCTTGGAGGAACTGAACTTAGACCTGGGCCTTGAAGGATCGATTGCATTTTGACAGGAAGAAATCAGGAGGCGGAGAGAAGACACCGCAGAGCCGTCCTCCCAGGCCATGGGAACAGCGTCATAAAGGTGCCGAGGAGACAGCCCAAGGCTGCCCCTCACAGATGCCCCTGGGATGTCTCCCCAGGGCCAGTGCTGGATGCAAAGATTAAGCGGGCACAGGAAGCTGCTGACACTGCCCTGGGGCTCACGGTCCAGGCCAGGGGGAGGGGGAGGGAGATAAATGAAGACACAATTGCTTCACCTTGGGGAGAGGCAGGAATGGCGCCTGGGGTGATCCTAGCAGTCAATCAGGTTTGAACATATTAGGGAGATGTACATTTTTCTGGAAAATGGAAAGACCACTTGGAGCTGCTGCGAATCACTTTATCCCCCCTCCACCCCTACGATGGGCTCTAATCCGAGGGGGAACTCATGTGGAGGAAGAATAAGCAATAAATCTCCGATAATTTTTTCAAGAAGTACACAACACTGTCTCTTTAGAAAAATAGCTCTCGGGAACCTTTGAGGGCTGGTTTCCTTGGCAACGTCAATGCCATGAGATGCAGTCTGGCACAGAGGGGTGTTCATCTGACTCCACTCTTTTGTCAGAAATGATGTGTTTCTGAGAACCCAGCCCCAGAGACCATGAGTTCGAGTTGCCCTGAGAGATGGCCACAGCTCTTCCAGATTCTCTGCTCTGTCTCTTCTCTGTCTTATCTGTCCTTGTCTGTGCCTCTGCCTCCCTGTCTCCTTCCAAGGGAAACGGTGTCTGGAGGTGCGGACTGACTTGCTGTAATTTATGCTTCAATTCTAGGTCCATGGTGGGCTCTGTGCTGGGTTTGGGCTGGGTGTGAAGTGGGGTGCGTGGCAGAGGGTAAGACAGCCCCGGAGGAGCGTGGCTCCCAGGGTCTGCCACTCCTGGCTCTGCAGCCTTGGCCAGTTGCCTTCCTCTCTCTAAGCTGCAGCTTCCCAATCTCTAAAACGGGCACAATAATTGTATCTACCTCGTTTTGCAAGAATGCAATGAAATAATAAATTTCTACCTGTAGCGGGCACTGAACAAATTGTGGCTGCTATATCTTAATAAGTCTCACTCAGACTCACTTTCCTTATTCGTAAATTGGAATTATTTATAAATAACACCCCCCAACCCATAGGGTTGCTGTGGCTTAAAATAATGCAGTGGCTGTGAAGTGCCCATAGCCCAGAAGTTGATTACCTCCCATGGGCCCTTAGGAAGTTCATGGGCACACCCCTTTCTTTCCACGCCTCCCAAAGATCGTCAGAGCAGACTCCCTGACACAGAGCCACATGCACCCCATCTTCCTCTGTCTACTAACAGTTTTTATTTGCTAAACTAAGGCACAAATATATCATTTTAATGAAGACATTAAATATTGCTTTGAGGTCTCCATCACATTTCCAGAAACAATTTTGATCAAACTCCTTACATGCATTAAAAAAAAAAAAGAAAGAAACAACCAAACTACAGACTTTATTTAGATTTCACCAGGTTTCCACTAAAATCCTTCCAGGATCCCATGTTACATTTAGTTGTCTCCTTAGTCTTCTCTAATTTGTGACAGTTCCTCTGTCTTACCTTGTCTTTCATGACCTAGACACTTTTGAAGACAACTGTTCTGTAGACTGTCCCTCAATTTGGGGTTTGTCTGATGTTTTCCCACAGTTACACTGAAGATATGATTTTGGGGATTCTGAGGGGATATGCCATTCTTAGTGCATCACGTTAAGGGGTATGTGATATTGATCTGTCTTATTCTTAGTGTTGTTAACCTTGACCCCTCAGTTTAGGTGGTGTTTTCCAAGTTTCTCCATTGTAATGTTACCATTTTTCCCTCTGTAATTAGTAAAAATCTGGGGGAAGGTACTTGGAGGATGTACGAATATCCTGTTTCTCCTTAAACCTTCTGACACTAATTTTAGCATTCATCAGTGAGTCTTTCCTGCAGCAATTACTACTGTAGTGTTCTAGTAGTAATTTTCTATTTCTTCTATTCATTCTACTTTTATTTATCAGAATTCCTCTGAAAGGAAGAGTTGTTTCTTGTCCCCATTTATGTGTTGATTTAATCATTCATTTTATTGGTGTGGACTCAGGGATATTTATATATTCTTTGGGTTATAATCAGATACTCTATTTTGTTGCTCAGATTGTTTCAGCTTTTGTAATTGGAAGCTCTTTCAGGTTGGTTCCTGTGTCTTTTTGACACATCCCACTTTTTTTTTCTCCACTTTATTTTTTTTAACTTAAAAAGAGTTTTTATTGGAGTTGAGTTGCTTTACAATATTGTGCTAGTTTCTTCCGTACAGCAAAGTGAATCAGCTATACGTATATATATATACCCCCTCTTTTTTGGATTTCCTTCCCATTTAGGTCACCACAGAGCACTGAGTAGAGTTCCCTGTGCTATACAGTAGGTTCTCATTAGTTATCTATTTTATACACATCCCACTTGTTTTCAGTGCTTTCTTTTCAGTGCTTTCTTAGTTTCTGGCACTACAAGATGCTCCAGGCTCACCTTGTGTTCTCCCTTTCCCAGTCCTGGAATCAACCATGATTCCAAGGAGCTCTGATTCTTTTTTGTTGAGGAATGGTATTTAGAAACCAAGATCTGGATGTTAGTTGTGCTAGAGGTGTGTCATTGTTTCTAGTTCCTCTCAGTGGACAGAGTTAGGAAATGATGGCGGTATAGCAGTCCCTGTATGCACACACACCTCTCTCTCTCTCTCTCATTCTCCATCTCTCTCTCTCTCTCCATGTCTCTCTCTCTCTCTCTCTCCTTTTTTCTCTTTTATCATCTATCATCTATCTATCTCTATCAAAATCAAACTTATTTTGATACCTCCGATTCCAATGCAAAGGGTTTATTCTAACATCCTCTCTTTGCTTGATTGTAACTTCTTTCTCTGACGGTGAGAAAGATGACTATTATTTACAATGTATTTACTTATTCATCTCTCGTTTACATGTAATGTCGTTTCAGATACATGCCTTTTTTGACATTTAGAATTTCTGACATCACTAGAGACACCTTTTGATTCATTAACTTTGTGTTTTAGGGTAACCATCTTGCTTTGTGTTTCATTGTAAGACATATATAGAGAGCCACTTATTTTCTGAAAGCTAACATTTTTGAACGGCTCAATGCATTGTGTTATATTTAAGCTGAGTTTCTCAGGCCTCACCACTGAGAGTAATGATGGGGTCTTAATAACAATAGCACCTTAAATGTCATAGACACCTGCCCCCATCTGCCTTTGGGAGATTCCATCCTCTTAGGAAGACCACTCTTCCTAGCCCAGGTGGACTCTCACATGTGCTGGAGAACATGTGTGAACCTGCTGGGGTCTGTTATCCACTGAGCTCCCTGGATACCCAGAATATCTCAGACTCTGATGGGCAGGGCCACTGATGCCCTGGGGTCCTGTAGTTTCCACTTTCCTCAGGCTCTGGTGGGGTAATGGGAGAAGATGCCCTTTTCCCTTTGTATTTCAGTCTGTCATCAGAGGACCACTGCAGGACTGCTTGTGTTTCCTGTGCCCTACAGAGTTTTAACCAAACAGCTCTTTTATTCTTTTATTATATTGACAGCACCTTTACCTCCTCCACACTCTACTTGGGACGCCAACATGAATCCATGGGGCTTCACTAAAAGGCAAATTTGAGGAAGAGCTATCATGCTTGGGTTGGAAGTAACTGGCCACGCACCATAACTACTCCTATCTGCACCCATGGAAGACTGTGAATCTGTCACATCAGCTTTCTTACTGAGCCCTATTGCAGCCAAATCATCTTTCCCTGCAACAGTTCTCCATGCTCCTGCTATTGCTCACTTTGATGCTGAGAGTGACAGAGATCGCTGATTCTATTGAAAGCCCATGACCATCTTCCATAGCATCGAGTTGTCACCATGAGGGCCTCAGTTGGTAAAGGATTATCTTTCTCACCCCCTCTTGTTTCTAAGCTTCATTATATACTAGTTTGCAGCATTCGACTGTGAGTGGAAGGTGGAAGTGATGTGTGTCCCTTCTAGGATGGCACTTTTAAGCAGGTGGTGCAGAATCTCTATTCTCTCTTCCTTCCCACTCGTCCCTACTCTGCGATGTTGTAAAGCTGAGGACTCTTGGGGGGATGATGGAGCCACAAAATAGAAGGAGCCTGGATCCCTGAATCACCATGTGGAGAGCCGCCTGCCTACATTGGGCTGTTACATGAATGAAAAACAACTTTTATGGTGTTATTAATGAAATTCTGGGTTTTATTTGTTACAGTAAAATGAATGACCATGACCAATACATAAATGAAATCCATTTTCCATCTGAACACCATGCCTTGTTTAGGACTGGTTGTGACAATGACCTTCCTCTGGGGTTAGGTTCGTGATTCCAGCTCCATCCTCAGGTGAGCTCCTCAGCCACCAAGTTCTCTCATCCGTCAAGCACTTTTCAATTCACACTCAGTTTAGGTGTCACTTTTTCTGTGATCTCCCTGATCTCTCCAAACTGGGTAGGAGTCTCCATAGCAGTCGCCCCAAATCCTGTGTATCCCTGTATCACAGAATGGCTACAATCTATTTTTATCATCAGATTACTTGTCAGTGATCTCCTGGATGGATGGTTGAAGGGATGGATGAAAAAAAAAAATCTCTATGCCAATAACTTCTAAATGTCTGTTTCCAGCCCAGATCTTTCTGTTGAGATTCCTACTCATATATACCTCTTCATGCTGGTTCTTGCTAACTGAATATCCTTGTGGGCACCTCAAAGTCAACATGTCCCCCAGAACCTTCATCATATTTCCCCCAAATATGTTATGTGCCCATGTCCTTTAAATTGGGTGATGGTGTCACCAGACTGGAAACCCAGGTGCCATTTTATATGTTTCCCTATATATCAATGAACATTTTATCGGCTGCTAAGTTCTGATTATCACAGTTTCAAAGTGACTTGAGTTGGCCCCTTCCTTTGCCAGAATCTGAGGGCAGGTCCCCCTCACTCCTCCCTCAGATGCCTCCTTACAATCTCCTTCCTTTAGTTTTTCTTCCCATCCACCCTTCTCACTGGCTTAAATTGACCCCATGACTCCCCTGCCTGTAGCCTCTCAGTGCTCCTCCTGGTCCCCAGGATTAAATCCAGTCTCCCAAACTTGACGTTGAAAGCCCATTGCAGTCTGCACCCTGGCTCCTCCCACCCCCTCATGTCTTCCATGGACCACCCCCCCCTCACCACACACACTCAGTCCCACCAAGATGGCCCTTCACAGCACCCACAGCCTCAAATGCCCTGTAAGCTGGGACACTGTTTCATTTTTTTCCCCTCCCTCCATCCTCCTCACCATGCCTTATTGAAATAGGTATGCTTCTTGTGTGGGAAAAGCATAAGGCAGGAAGGAAAGCAGAAAACGCTTTCCTCAAATTCTTGCTTTTGTTTCCAAAATCTACACCACAGAGGGGAGATAATTCCTGGGTACAGATGAAGTGTTTTGAAGAAACATGTAGAAAGATTTGTCTCATTCCAGAAAGGATCCCCTGGGCTGAAGGGAGCAGGGGATGGAGCAGAGAGGTTGGGGATCTCAGAGAGAAGAGGGACCCTGGGTGCTAAGGGCACCAAGTGCCCCCTCCCCCACCCAAGGGCACCTAGGCCCCAGAGAGCAAAGGCATGTCCGGAGAATGGACATGCTGTACAGTCTTCATCAAGAAGACTGTAGGGGTTCATCTGTGGCTCAAAAGCAGACTGAAAAGACCATGGAGACAGGCACACTGTGTCCCTAAGAGATGCTTCAGATCCCAGAACCAAATTCCTTGTATGGCTGAGGCTACATCTCCTGCTGGCCCAGCAGAATAAAGGCTCAAGATAGGAGTTTAATTGAGTTTGGGGGAAAAAAAAGAGAGCGATCTTGCCCACCTGAACTTACGGAGTGAGGTTCATACCCACCCTGCCCTTCTCACCATTCTCAGGCTCACTCTCGTCAGCCTCGTGGTACAGACTTGCCCCTCTTCTGGGCCTCCATAGCTCCTTGTCTATTCATCAATTGCATTACTTATTTTATAATTCTTTATATACTCAGTAGAATATGTGGTAGGTATTATTATTCTTTCATTTTATAAATGAAGAAACAGAGGCTCAGAGGGGTCAGGTGCTGGGGTTTACACCCGCCCTGCTGCTCTGGCACCCAGGTGTGTGTCTCTGCACCCTTGTGTGGAATCCATTTGTGCCCACCCTTGCCACCCTCCATCCTCCTTGTGGCCTTCTGCCATCTGGCTTGGAGGCCCCCAGTCACGCTCTCCTGCAGGATGACAGCATCCACAGCATCTCCACAGGTCAGCTCTTTCCCCTGCAGCTTTAAACAAACGTATTTGATTAGGAGGATGTGTCTCTCTATGTCGGCAATTTATTCCCTTCTATGCAAATTGTCCCACTAATTAACAAGGAATAAAACAACAACAACACAATTCAGACCAGTGAGCTCTTGAAAGAGAAAATGAAGGACCTGTCAGCAAATTGGTGGTATCCAAGTCCTGGGCTGGGAGTCAAACAGACCCGGATTTGAATCCCAGTTTCACTGCTCTCTGCCCACGGGCCCTAAGGCAGGTCACTTCACCTCTCTGAGCCACACTTTCCTCATCTGTGAAGTGGGGATGCTGATCCCTACTTCATACCGTGGCTAGAAAGTTCCTTTGAGAAAGGATCCAGATGTTTTGGGAATTCCAAGGTGCTCTGGCAGTAGGGGAAGAATATTCCTTTACATTATATTGCAGAAAAACACACAAGTAGTTGGTGCATCCTCTTAGGACCCTAGAGCATAGGGTCCCACTGCTGGAAACTTACCTAGGTCTGGTCAACTCTGTTGTGGGTTGAAATGTTTCCCCCCACCCCCGGACAAGGACACTGGCAGCAGAAGTTCTGTTGGCATGAGCCCTCCCAGAGCGCACCATTAGCCCCACCAAAGAGCCTGTAACTTCCAGTGCTGGGTTGCCTCAGGCCAACAAACAGGGAGGGAACTATCAGCAGATAAGCAGATTAAAATTTTACTGAGCACTGCCCACAAGAGCAACACCCAGCTCTACCCACCACCAGCCCCTCCCATCAGGAAGCTTGCACAAGCCTCTAAGAGTTGCCTCAGGCCAACAAACAGGGAGGGAACTATCAGCAGATAAGCAGATTAAAATTTTACTGAGCACTGCCCACAAGAGCAACACCCAGCTCTACCCACCACCAGCCCCTCCCATCAGGAAGCTTGCACAAGCCTCTTAGATAGCCGCATTCACCAGAGGGCAGACAGCAGAAGCAAGAAGAACTACAATCCTGCAGCCTGTGGAACAAAAACCATATTCAAAGAAAGGTAGACAAAATGAAAAGGCAGAGGGCTATTTACCAGATGCAGGAACAACATAAAAGCCCAGAAAAACAATTAAGTCAAGTGGAGATAGGCAACCTTCTAGAAAAAGAATTCAGAATAATGATAGTGAAGATGATCGAGGACCTTGGAAAAAGAATGGAGGCAAAGATCGAAAAGATGCAAGAAAATGTTTAACAAAGACCCAGAAGAATTAAAGAACAAACAAACAGAGATGAACAATACCATAACTGAAGTGAAAAATACACTAGAAGGAATCAATAGCAGAATAAGAGAGGCAGAAGAATGGATAAGTGACCTGGAAGATAGAATGGTGTTATTCACTGCTGTGGAACAGAATAAAGATAAAAGGATGTTAAGAAATGAAGACAGCCTAAGAGACCTCTGGAACAACATTAAACGCACTAACATTTGCATTATAGGAGTCCCAGAAGAAGAGAGAGAGAGAGAAAGACCCGAGAAAATACTTGAAGAGATTATAGTTGAAAACTTCCCTAACTTGGGAAAGGAAATAGCCACCCAAGTCCAGGAAGCACAAAGAGTCTCAGGCAGGATAAACCCAAGGAGAAACACGCCAAGACACATAGTAATCAAATTGACAAAAATTAAAGACAAAGAAAAATTATTAAAAGCAACAAGGGAAAAACGACAAATAATATACAAGGGAACTCCCATAAGGTTAAGAGTTGATTTCTCAGCAGAAACTCTACAAGCCAGAAGGGAGTGGCCCAATATAATTAAAGTGATGAAAGGGAAGAAACTACAACAAAGATTACTCTACCTGTCAATGATCTCATTCTGATTTGACGGAGAAAACAAAAGCTTTACAGACAAGCAAAAGCTAAGAGAATTCAGCAGCACCAAACCAGCTCTACAACAAACGTTAAAGGAACTTCTCAAAGTGGGAAACTCAGAGAAGAAAAGGACCTACAAAAACAAACCCAAAACAATTAAGAAAATGGTAAAAGAACATATATATTTATAATTACCTTAAGTGTGAATGGATTAAAGGCTCCAACCAAAAGACACAGGCTCGCTGAATGGATACAAAAACAAGACCAATATATTTGCTGTCTTGCAAATGGAAATCAAAAGAAAGCTGGAGTAGCAATACTCATATCACATAAAATAGACTTTAAAATAAAGAATGTTACAAGAGACAAGGAAGGACACTACATAATGATCAAGGGATCAATCCAACAAGAAGACATAACAATTATAAATATATATGTACCCAACATAGGAGCACCTCAATGCATAAGGCAAATACTAACAGCTATGAAAGATGAAATCGACAGTAACACAATAATAGTAGGGCACTTTAACACCTCATTTACACCAATGGACAGATCATCCAGACAGAAAATTAATAAGGAAACGCAAGTTTTAAATGACAAAATAGACCAGATAGATTTAATTGATGTTTATAGGATACTCCATCTGAAAACAGCAGATTACACTTTCTTCTCAAGTGCACATGGAACATTCTCCAGGATAAATCGTATCTTGTGTCACAAATCAAGCCTCGGTAAATTTAAGAAGACTGAAATCATATCAAGCATCTTTTCTGACCACAATGCTATGAGATTAGAAATCAATTACAGGGAAAAGCTGTAAAAAACACAAACACAAGGAAGCTAAACAATACATTACTAAGTAACCAAGAGATCACTAAAGAAATCAAAGAGGAAATAAAAAAAATACCTAGAGACAAATGACAATGAAAACACGATGATCCAAAACCTATGGGGTGCAGCAGAAGTAGTTCTAAGAGGGAAGTTTAGAGCAATACAGTCCTACCTTAAAAACAAGAAAAATCTCAAATAAACTATCTAACCTTAAACCTAAAGGAATTAGAGAAAGAAGAACAAACAAAACCCAAAGTTATTAGAAGGAAAGAAATCATAACAATCAGAGCAGAAATAGACGAAATAAAAACAAAGAAAACAATAGCAGAGATCAATAAAACTAAAAGATGGTTCTTTGAGAAGATAAACAAAATTGATAAACCTTTAACCAGACTCATCAAGAAAAAGAGGGAGAGGACTCAAATCAATAAAATTCGAAATGAAAAAGAGGTTACAATGGACAGTGCAGAAACACAAAGCATCATAAGAGACTACTACATTCAACTCTATGCTTATAAAATGGACAACCTGGAGGAAATGGACAAATTCTTAGAAAGCTATAACCTTCCAAGGCTGAACCAGAAAGAAATAGAAAGTGCGAACAGACCAATCACAAATAATGAAATTGAAACTGTGATTAAAAATCTCCCAGCAGGGCTTCCCTGGCGGCGCAGTGGTTGGGAATCTGCCTGCCAATGCAGGGGACACGGGTTCAAGCCCTGGCCCGGGAGGATCCCACATGCCACGGAGCAGCTGGGCCCATGAGCCACGACTGCTGAGCCTGAGCTCTAGAGCCTGCGAACCACAACTACTGAGCCCACGTGCCACAACTGCTGAAGCCTGCATGCCTAGAGCCTGTGCTCCACCATGGGAGGGGCCACGACAGTGAGAAGTCCACACACCGCAACAAAGAGTAGCCCCCACTTGCCGCAACTAGAGAAAGCTCATGAGCAGCAACAAAGACCCAACACAGCCAAAAATAAATAAATAAATAAATTAATAATTAAAAAAAAATCTCCCAACAAACACAAGTCCAGGACCAGATGGCTTCAAAGGTGAATTCTATCAAACATTTAGAGAAGAGCTAACACCTATCCTTCTCAAACTCCTCCAAAAAATTGCAGACGAAGGAGCACTCCCAAACTCATTCTATGAGGCCACCATCACCCTGATAGCAAAACCACACAAAGATACTACAAAAAAAGAAAATTACGGTCAATATCACTGATGAATATAAATGCAAAAATCCTCAACAAAATACTAGCAAACAGAATCCAACAACACATGAAAAAGACCATACACCATGATCAAGTGGGATTTATCCCAGGGATGCAAGGATTCTTCAATATATGCAAATCAATCAATGTGATACACCATACTAACAAACTGAAGAATAAAAACCATATGATCATCTCAATAGATACAGAAAAACCTTTTGACAAAATTCAACACCCATTTATGATAAAAACTCTCCAGAAAGTGGGCATAGAGGGAGACTACCTCAACATAATAAAGGCCATATACAACAAACCCACAGCAAGCATCATTCTCAGTGGTGAAAAACTGAAAGCATTTCCTCTAAGATCAGGGCAAGAGAAGGATGTCCACTCTTGCCACTATTAGTCAACATAATTTGGGAACTCCTAGCCACGGCAATCAGAGAAGAAAATGAAATAAAAGGAATATAAACTGGAAAAGAAGAAGTAAAACTGTCACTGTTTGCAGATGACATGATATTATACATAGAGAATCCTAAATATGCCACCAGAAAACTACTGGAACTAAGCAATGAATTTGGTAAAGTTGCAGGATACAAAATTAATGCACAGAAATCTCTTGCATTCCTATACACTAACAACGAAAGATCAGAAAGAGAAATTAGGGAAACAATCCTATTCACCATTGCAACAAAAAGAATAAAATACCTAGGAATAAACCTACCTATTAGGTAAAAGACCTGTACTCCGAAAACTATAAGACACTGATGAAAGAAATCAAAGATGACACAAACAGATGGAGGGATATACCATGTTCTTGCATTGGAAGAATCAATATTGTGAAAATGACTATACTACCCAGAGCAATGTACAGATACAATGCAATCCCTATCAAATTACCAATGACATTTTTTATAAAACTAGAACAAAAAATCTTGAAATTTGTATGGAGAGACAAAAGACCCCAAATAACCAAAGCAATCTTGAGGGAAAAAAACGGAGCTGGAGGAATCAGACTCCCTGACTTCAGACTATACTACAAAGCTACAGTAATCAAGACAATATGGTACTGGCACAAAAACAGACATATAGATCAATGGAGCAGGTTAGAAAGCCCAGAGATAAACCCATGCACCTATGGTCAACTAATCTATGACAAAGGATGCAAGGATATACGATGGAGAAAAGACAGGGTCTTCAATAAGTGGTGCTGGGAAAACTGGACAGCTACATGTAAAAGAATGAAATTAGAACACTCCCTAACACCATACACAAAAGAACCCTCAAAATGAGTTAAAGACCTAAATGTAAGGTCAGACACTATAAAACTCTTAGAGGAAAACATAGGAAGAACACTCTTTGACATAAATCACAGCAAGATCTTTTTTGACCCACCTCCTAGAGTAATGGAAATGAAAACAAAAATAAACAAATGGGACCTAATGAAACTTAATTGCTTTTGCACAGCAAAGGAAACTAGACAAAAAAAAGACAACCCTCAGAATGGGAGAAAATATTTGCAAACAAATCAGTGGACAAAGGATTAATCTCCAAAATATATAAACTCATGCAGCTCGATATTAAATAAGCAAAAATGCAATCAAAAAGTGGGCAGAATATCTAAAGAGACATTTCTCCAAAGAAGACATATAGATGGCCAACGAACACATGAAAAGATGCTCAACATCACTAATTATTAGAGAAATGCAAATTAAAACTACAATGTGGTATCACCTCACACTTGCCAGAATGTCCATCATCAGAAAATCTACAAACAACAAATGCTGGAGAGGGTGTGGAGAAAAGGGAACCCTCTTGCACTGTTGGTGGGAATGTAAACTGATACAGCCACTATGGAGAACAGTATGGAGGTTCCTTAAAAAAGTAAAAATAGAATTACCATATGACCCAGGAATACCACTGCTCAGCATATACCCAGAGAAAACTATAATTCAAAAAGATGCATGCACCCCAATGTTCATTGCAGCACTATTTACAATAGCCAGGACATTGAAACAACCTAAATGTCCATGAGCAGAGGAATAGATAAAGAATATGTGGTACATATATACAATGCAATATTACTCAGCCATAAAAAGGTACGAAATTGGGTCATTTGTAGAGACGTGGATGGACCTAGAGACTGTCATAAAGAGTGAAGTAAGTCAGAAAGAGAAAAATAAATATCATATATTAATGCATATATGTGGAATCTAGAAAAATGGTACAGATGAACCTGTTTGCAAGGCAGAAATAGAGACACAGTTGTAGAGAACAGACGTATGGACACCAAGGGGGAAAGTGGGGCGGGCGGGGGCGTGGGATGAACTGGGAGATTGGGATTGACATATAAACACGAATATGTGTAAAATAGATAACTAATAAGAACCAGCTGCATTAAATAAAATAAAATAAAATTTTAAAAATGTGTCCCCCCCAAAAGATTCGTTGAAGTCCTAACCCCTAGTGTCTCAAATTGTGACCTTACTTGGGAATAGGGTCTTTAGGGAGGTAGCCAAGTTAAAGTAAGGTCATTGGTTGTCCCTAATCCAATGTGACTGGTGTCCTTCTAAAAAGAGTGAGTTTGGGCACAGAACCAGAGACACGAGGTGAGCACCTTGTGCAGGCAGAGGATTGGAATGATGCATCTACAAACCGAGACACGCAAAGACTGCCTGCAAACCACCAGAAGCTAGAGAGGGGCAGGGCAGACTCTCCCTCACAGCCCAGACCCAATCAACCCACCAACACTTTGATCTTGGACTTATCCTCCAGAGCGATGAGGACAGTAAATTTCTGTTATTTTAAGCCACTCAGTCTGTTGTCCTTGTCCTGGCAGCCCTAGCAAACGAATGCAGACCCCAAAGGCTGTGCTCTTTCTCTGAGCTGTATGTAGCAACTAGTCACTGTGTAGCTGTTACAATAAATGAATACAAAGTTGAGTGATCCATCCAGTTCAGTGTTCACTGATCACCTCCCACATGTAGAGTCTCCGCTAGAAACTGGAGAGCCAGTGACGTCTAAAATGCAGACCCCACCTTCAAGGAGATAGTGACAGATGCCAAACACGTACAGCTCCAGAGGGATGCTCTTTCATTCTTTTAAATGTCCCGCAATCATTCAGGCAATGCCCAGGCTGCCTGGATCAGCTGCTGGGGACTCACAGGTGGGAGGACCTGGCGCCACCCTTACAGAGCTCCCAGATTGACCCTTGCAAGGCAGGATGCAGCGTTACAAACAGCTTAGAGGGGGCTATGAGAAGGGAGTCCGCCATGAACTCTGGTGCTGGGAGTTAGTTTCACAGTGTGGTGAGGGGAGCACACTCCACAGACAATAACAACTGCCACACCTACCACCGCAGCCCAACCATGAGCTGGCCAGGAGGAAACAAAATAGGAGAAAAACTTCATGTGGACTAGATGAGCTGGAAAACAAACTTTCTCCCTAGCATATTTGCTGTTAGCTCTCCAACACTTTTGTAATCATGAGTTAGATAAAATAGCATCAGCTATTTGGACTTGAGATCAGTCAAGGTGGTAGGCATCTAATGGCGTTTGGAAAGAAAACAGGAAAATCTTTTAAAGTCATTATTGTATTTTCTCCAGCGTGAGAAGTGGTGCTTTTAATTACTTGTTCTTTGACCTTTTTCTCAGCAACACGCATGAACGGTGGAGCTGGGCTCGAGCCAGTCCTGCAGCCAGGTGCATCCTCTCTCCACGCTTCCTAAGCAAGCAGAGGGGCCGCTGCTGATACGGACGCCTCCTCGTTGGAGGAGAGCTGTCCTCCAAGTGAAGGTGGCAAAGGCTTGTTGGTTGAAAAGCAGCAAGTGGTACTTTTTGGTTGGGCTTCGGCCTGCAGCCCCTTCCTGCAATTCTGGTAAGAAAGCCTCTTTCAATGGAGGCCTTTGGGATATGGATGGCCGAAAAGAGCACCCTGTGATTCTGTTGGTCTCTGATATGTCCAGTCTTTCATCGAGGCCCATCAGGCAGCTTTATTGTGGCTGATCAAATCCTCTGCAAATGCATTTCCTTTCCCAAAAGCAAAGGGACAGCTTTATCATTTCTTTCCCCTTAAGTTATGAGCTGGGGAGAATTCAATTCTCCAGACTTCCTCCTGAAAAGAGCACCAGAGTATTTATTTGGAAGAAACAACTTGAGAAGCCAGTTTGGATGAAGGGTGATATCCCAAGGCAGAGGTCTTGGAAAATTTTACTCCAAAGCCCCCTGAAACAATAATAATTTTAAAAGCTTTGTTTTCTCTTGCACATTTTTTTCAGGTTAATAACATAAATTCTCTTAAGTCACGAGTTTAGATGCTTGTAAAAGATGTACCTTATTATTCATTGTATAAGTATTTGATTTAGATATATTTTCTTTGAAATCTTGAAGCTGCACATTTAGTGCTTTCAATTTTGAAGAATGTCAGCCCCCATGCCTAAATGGCAAGGCCAGTTACTGAAACTATCAGCCAAATCAAAGTGTTTGAAAGAAAACATCTGACTTCATCACTTAGTTCAAATAAACTTGACCATGAGACAACTATTACACTTCTGAATTATAATTCTAGGTTAGTATATAAAATAGATAACCAACAAGGACTTACTGTATAGCGCAGGGAACTATACTCAATATTTTATAATAAACTATAATGGAAAAGAATCTAAAATAGAATATATATATATGTATAACTGAATCACTTTGCTGTACACCTGAAACTAACACAACATTGTAAATCAACTATATTTCGATAAAAATTAAAAAATAAACAATTCTAAGTTAGATAGACCGATAGATGGAAAGACAGATAAATAGATGGTTGAATAAATTTAGAGGGATCCTGCAAAGAGGTTGTTCCTCACTATACGTCTTTGCTAAGGGGTTCCCCGACTCTGGAGCTATCCTTCTGAAATTTTTCCCGTTTATTTGGTCCTGGAGATCTTTGCCCTTTATAGCAATAATAAGCTGGAGGAGAAGCAAGCCTTTCTTTTGTTAAGTGCAAGAGGTGTGATTGTGAAAGAGAAAGTGGGAAAGAACAGGCAGACCCTGGAAGTTACCAGAGAGCCCATTTTAGAAACAAGGGCTTTTGGAAGCTGAAGATCTGGAAATTGATTCCCTAAAACCCGAGACTTTGCATCCTCTCAGGGATCTGCATCCCACCCCAGTGTGAAGATTGCCAGCAGTATAGGAGAAAAAGGGATTGATTAAAATTTGCTAAGGGGTTCCCAGCTTCACTGAGAGGGCTGGAGACCCCAACACAGGCTTAGTTCTCTGGGAAGCACCCACACCCTGCTGCTGGGAGCTGCTGGGGAGGCCATTCACTGCACCAGCTGCAGGGCGGTGAAGGAATGGAGAAACAGCACGGAAATATCCTCATTTCTCAGCCCAGACTGGCCCCCCTCCTATATTAAATAGGTGAAACCTCGTTAGAGTTAATAAGAGAGTACACTGGCACAAATGTTAAAATAGTCCACATTTATAAGTCTCTTTTCTTACCCTTTCCCCTCCCCATATCCTCAAGTCCATGCTCTAGTAAGCTGTGACGAAGTGAGAGAGTGGCATGGACATATATACACTACCAGATGTAAAATAGATAGCTAGTGGGAAGCAGCCGCATAGCCCAGGGGGATCGGCTCGGTGCTTTGTGACCACCTTGAGAGGTGGGATAGGGAGGGTGGGAGGGAAGGAGACGCAAGAGGGAAGAGATATGGGAACATATGTATATGTATAACTGATTCACTTTGTTGTAAAGCAGAAACTAACACACCATTGTAAAACAGTTATACTCCAATAAAGATGTTAAAAAAAAAAAGAAAAGATGGTGAAAGTAGAGAGGTAAAATCTAAATACACTACCAGATGTAAAATAGATAGCTAGTGGGAAGCAGCCGCATAGCCCAGGGGGATCGGCTCGGTGCTTTGTGACCACCTTGAGAGTATATGCTGTTTAAGGATTAAAATGATTAGAAGAATTAAACAAGTAAAATGAGAAGACGGCATCTAAATGAATTAGGCTTTCAGCTTGAATAACTGAGTGAATGTCAAAAAGTAACAAGAATAATCACAGCAATGTTTTCAGTGTATGTTAATTTTTTTCTGGACATGTTTAATTTCTTGTATACTCATAGAACATTCAAATGGAATTGTGTAACCCTGAATACAAACATCTGATGGAAAAGCAAAAAAAAAAAAAAAAAAAAAGTCTCTTTTCTCCCAAGAAATTACTGTCTAAATTCAGAATGAAGGCTTCTCTCTCTCAGCCCTGTCTTGTGTCCTGGTAGTAGTTTGGGATTATTCTGAGCACACACACAGGATCAAAATCCTGCTGCATTATAAACCTTTTAAAAAGAAGAGCGAGGTCTTGGTGATTTAGGAGGCACTTGTGCAGCTCCTGTCCCCTACTCCAGAATGTTGCAAAGGCCTCTCAGTCCATCACCTGCCTGGTCTGGGCCCTTCCTCCTCCAGTTTACCTTCCTCAGAGGCCACCAGGGTGATCTTCCTTTTTCAAAATCTTAGGAAATTGAAGGGAGTGTAGAATGATTTAACTATTTTGTAGAACATTCTGGAGTTTTTTTAAAAAAATAAAACTAAACATATCCCTACCTTATGACCCACAATTGCATTCCCAAGAAATATGAAAGCACATGTGCACACAAAGACTCGTGTAAGAATAACCATAGCAGACTTTTTCAGAACAGCCAAAACACAGGAAACAGCACAGGTGTCCATAAGTAAGAGGATGGGTAAACAAGCTGTGATCTATCTATATAATGGAAGGTGACTGAGAAACTAAAGGAACGACCCACTGAGACATGCAATAACATGGATGCATCTCAAGAACATTATATGAGTGAAAGAAGCTTGCCTCCAAGAGTACCTACTGTCTGATTCCATATATAAAGTTTTGTAACAATCAAAACTTGTCTCTAATGATAGAAATCAGGACAATGGCTACCTCTGGGGAGTAGGCAGATGTGGAGATTGACTCAGAAGGGGCATGAGAGAAGGTTCTGGAGTGATGGAAATGTTCTGTGTCTTGATAAATGCTTGCATTTCAGTGGTATCACTTGTCAAAACCCACCAATGGGTGCTTTTAAGATTTGTGCATTTCACTGTACTAAATTTTATCTTAAAATAAAAAATATATTGAACGCTGGTCAATGATATGCATGTTGAAATGTTGAGGAGGTAGAGTACTGATGTTGGCAACTTACTTTGAAACGCATTAAAAATGAGATGGAGTAAAAGAAGGCTAGAGGGGGTGGAGAGATGGAGAGGTATGTGATGGAGGAGATGCAGCAAAGCACTGATCACATCTAGGCGATGGGCGTGTGGCGGGTCACCATACAACTCTTCTAAGGTAAGCTTGTCCTAAGCAACACTCTGTACCCAGCGCTTAGCACAATGCCTGCTGGGAACTACTTACCAGGCATTTTGCTCACTGAATCATTGGAACAATCTTATGAGGTCTGCATCAGCCTAGGTTACAGATGAGAAAACAGAGGCTCATGTATAAATTCATATAGTTGGTTCAATGTAAGCCTGGATCAGAGCCCAGGCCATCCACCTCTAGGACCCACCTTCTAATCCTCTCGACAAGCCCGCAGCCCATTGTTTTAGGTGTCAGTTGCTATTTTAAGTCCTGGGAAAGCAGGTTGGAGAAATCAGAAGTGTTTTCTGTTCTCTAGCTGTGGACCAGGAGGCATCACAAAGGCTGGCTGGCTTCCATGCAGTTCATTTTGTTTTCTTACATGGTCCCTACTATTTCTCCTTTGAACATTTTGATTTTGAGACAATGACTGCTATGGGTTGAATTGCATCCCCACAAATTCATATGTTGAAGTCCTAACCCCCCAGAACCTCAGAATGCAACCTTCTTTGGAAATACTGTAGGGTCTTTCCAGATGATCGTTAAGGTCATATAATCCAATATGACTGGTGTCCCAATCAAAAGGGGAAATTTGGACACAAAGACAAACATGCCCTAGGGAGAATGCCATGTGAACATGGAGGCAGAGATCAAGGTGATATATCCACAAGCCAAGGAATGCCAAAGATGACTAACAAATCACCAGAAACCAGGAGAGAAGCATGGGATGGCTTCTTCCTCACAGTGAATGGGTGGGACCAACCTCACCAACATCTTCATCTCAGACTTCTGGCCTCCAGAGCTATGAGACAATCAATTTCTGTTGTTTAAGCCACTCAGCTTGTGGTACTTTGTTACTGCACGCTTAGAAAACTAGTACAACTTCAGAGCAATTCTTAGTCCCTGGCCATTTTATTGTGTGACTTGTTTTGAGAACCATCACACACACACACTCAAGTTTGTGATATTATATGTTTCACTGGATTCTTAAAGATGATAGGACTTAGAAATATGATCCCAGAGAAACTCAACTCTGATAACATCATGAAGGTCAGGGGAAGACAAGATTTAATTTATAGAAAAGTATTTTCCAAGTGACCTTTCAGGAATTAATCTATACATGATATACTCCCAGAAAGATTCTGGGAGTGAAAATTAATCTGCTTAATAAAACCATAAGGTTTTCACTGCTTTGTGCTGACTATCCATATAGCTGTGGAAAAAGTAGTTCATGCTCGTTTAAAATAATGAGACTTAAGGATGAATAGAATTTTTCTCACCTAAAGGAAAGGAATAGGGCACTTTTTTTTCCTCTGTCCCTTTTTCCTACCTTTCTTCCCTCTCTCATCTGAGCTCTCCTATAACATGTTCAGCCCTGTGCAAGCTGTTGGTGACAGTGTGTGGCAGACACCATCCATAAGAGATTCATGCATTCATTCCATGGTGTAGAGTTGTTGCAAAGAATCAGCTGTTGAGCTTTGGACTACATTTCCCAGACTCCCTTGCTTCTAGGAGGGGTTCCTATGCCTGAGTCCTGGACAACTTGTCTGAGGAGGTGATCTACACCATTTTCCCGTAAGCCTGGTTCTTAATGATAAATTAGAACTACTGGGCCCCTTAACTGCAGAAACCTCATTTTGTTATTATGTTTTTGGTTTCAACGGTCAGAAATCTATTATTAAACATAGATTAAGGAAAAGAAAAATAAAAACCTGTCAGAGGGAGAGAGGAAAGATTTATTAGAACACTAGCTTTTAAAGGTACCACTGAGACAGGGAGATGCTTTTAGGAGGTTGGAGAGAAGGCACTACATAACATTGAATCACACCAAGAAAGGGTTACTATCTCCCTAAATCTCTATAAATCCTGATTACATTGAGAAGAAAGTGTCAGTTTAGGTCTACACTTCCTCAATGCATTTCTTCAGCATGTGATGGTATCTAGTTAACATTTACATCATTTTATTTCTATTTACTTCCATCATTACCTCTAGGTATAGCAAATACTGCTAACTTTCTACTTATAGTCTTGATATGAAATTTCCTCTTTAAATCAAAAGTCTTAAGAAAAAACATCTGGTCAATTTAAAGAACAGTATTAAGCAAATGGCAGTAGATGTGGCAAAAGGATGTGGTTAATTTAAAAATTGTGTTTGAATGCCCAAATATGGCTTTTTGTAAGGTAACTGGAAAATACAAGTCAAGAATATGCTGGGTCGTTCTACGGAGCTGGAACTCAGGAACCAGAGAATGGAAAGGAAATTTGTGATGCCCTCCTATCCTGCCCTTCCTCTGCTTCTCTCCACATACCTATTACATTTTGGTGTCACCCTGCAGGTCAGCTTTATCACTCTAGAAAATAGTCATCAACTGCTCCCAAATTTGACAGCCACCTGGAAAGAGACTGATTGATTTGCACTCAGTCCCCATTTCGCCTCCCTTAATAATGGGATCACTGGCCCAGTGGGGTCAGGTGCCCACCTGTGACCCAATTGCTTGTGTCCACAAAGCCAGGATAACCCTGAAGGCACGTGGCTGTCTCAGCCATCATCACATGGTTGGGACCAGGAGTAAACTGAGGGGAAAAGGGGTGTCCTGACAAGCCATAGAGGAAATCTGGATGAATCTGACATTAAAATGGAGGATTCATTCTCAATGAAGAATTGTACCAGAAAAGTTAATAGACAAATGACAGGCTGAATAAAGATTTTTGCAGTATGTCATATCAAAAAGTTGCTGGTACCTGTAATATGTAAAGAACTCTCACAAATCATTTTTTTTAAAAAAAGACAGAATTCAATAGGACATTGGGCAAAGGATTGGAGCAGAAGAGGAAATTCCTATGGCTAAGCACTATATGAAGAAGGGCTCAAAGTCACTAGTAATGAGTGAAATGGAAGTGAGAACAATACTGTGATAAGGGATTTACATGTATTAATTTGGCAAACATTAGTAAGTGAATAATTCCACATGCCGATGGGGATGTGGGGAGACCAGAACTCCCTTGCTCAGAAGCAGGAACATAAACTGACAGAGCCCTTCTGGAAAGTGCTCTGCATCACTTAGCAAAATGAAGCATGCATAAGTCCATATGCCATATGTTCCCGTTAACATATTCCTAGGTATGCAGCTCAGATAAATCGCTTCCAAGGTCTGCAAAGGAGCATGTCCTAGGATGGTCATTGCTAGGCTCTGAATGGAAGGGGAAGAGAAGATGGAAGGCAACCTGAGTGGCCACCATTGGGGCAAGAACAAATAAAATATGGTGGATGTGCACTGTGGAATACTCTGCAGAAGCCAGAAACCACAGATGCAGTGTACTTACAGCTACATGTAAAGGTCTCCATGCAACAAAACTGAGAGAGAGAGAAGGGAAACCAAATGAACTTAATAGCATGATACTATTTATTTAAATTAAAACTCATTTTATACCAAGCAACCTCACTTAGCTGATAAGAATCAGCACATATTTAAGGCCACATATGAGACACATTAGGCTGAGTGCCGAGGGGGGTAATGCTCATAAAGAATCAGGGAGGAAGGAGAGAAATGTAAAATAAAGAAAAATGCAGACAATCAGAATGATGTATGACCACTAGCCTAGGTTGTGTAGAAATCAGAGGCTGGAGAACGGGGGACAGAGGACCGGATCAGGGGGCTATTGTAATAGTCCAGGGGAAAGAAGATAAGACTTGAACTAAGTAAGTAGTAGGGCTGCAGCAATGTCAACTGATTTAGAAGATAATACTTGAGGAGACGGAAATGATGAGGCACGTGCCAGATTGAGTGTGAGGGAGGGGGGAGGGAGAGGGAAGAGTCTAGAATATTCTTGTGTTTCTGGGCATCTAAGTGACTATGCTGGCATTACTAGGACAGGGAACCTGGGGAGAGAACCAGGTTTGGAGAGAAAAGAACATGAATTCCATTTTGGTTGTCAATACATGATGGTGTGTTCATGATGAAACATGTAAATGTTTCATCGCAGATAAAGATTGGGGCAGTCCATTTGAGCAGATTCTCCGCTTAATCCTACATATGCTGCCATGACAAATTAGCCTTTTTAAACAAAAATGGTTAGGAGACTTAGTAAAGCAAATTTCTGGACTCAAGAAGAAAGCAAATCATATTTATACTTCAGTGAAGGTTAGAAAATTGAGCAGCCCCAGACTGAATATGAGGTTTTTATTTGAAATTTGAACAGAAATGCTGGAGTTCATGTTTAAATACCTGAGTTATAAACCAGGATTTGTGCAAACTACTTTATTCCCTATTGACTCCAAATCATGGGGAATATCAATATTTTAGGGCTCTCATAATACAGTGCCAGAGTTTACTGAAGGAAATAAGTACTCATGACAGTGACAAAAATTTCCTTTCCCAACCAGTTGGCAGCCACAAAGACAGAGGACTGGGTGAATGTGGGTTTGAACATTTACAAGGAGTCTTCTCATCTACAGCAAGAACGGCTTTGAGTACTCATCTTTGGGGGGGTGTCGTGGACTCCACAAGGGTCCTGCTAGATACAGGGAGTAGAAGGCAAGAAATTCCACGAGAGTCAGAGGAAAGGTACTGAATTCACTGCTAAGAGGCCTAGTTCTGCCACAGACTCTCGGGGTGGGGCTTGGGTGCGTTTCCTCTGGCTTATGGTCCTGAATCTCATGTTTCCTCATTTTATAGGTTAAGCTGTTCAATGATGGCGTCTCTGAGCTTTCCCCCTAATTGGATCCAATTCTCTCTGCCCCACTTCAACCTTCTGGGTTCTAAAAACATATTCCAAAATACACTCAAATGCATGTGATCCTTTATAAAAGATTTTTCCACGCACCATCTCCTTGGGTCCCTCATCACATATCTGTAAGGTAGCCTACCAGGGTATGTCTCACTTCCTAAGTGAAGAAAGTGAGGCTCGGAAAGAGGAAATCATTTCCTGAGACTAGCAGCCAAGCCATTGGGTGACCAGCTGCCTCATTTGACCCATGACTCTCCCGGTTTTAATACCCAAAGTCCCACATCTCGAGAAACACTCAGTCTGGGATGGTTGTCATCCTAGGGAAGTATAGTCTCAAGGATTTAAAATTGTGCTTCTCATTTTTCTAATCTAGTACTCTTGTTAAATAGATATTTTACTATATACTCAGAGGAGTGGTCCTCCCTTCTTTCTTTCTGTTTCTCAGTCCCACTCCCCTCTATCCTTACCTTTATTTCCCAGGAGATTCCTGGAAATCCTTGGAGCATCTTTGTAAAGTTTAGCTTAGAATTAAAGCAGAATGGCAGACAAGATATGGAAGCATCCTAAATGTCCACCGACAGATGAATGGATAAAGAAGATGTGGTATATACAATGGAATATTACTCAGCCATAAAAAAGAATAAAATAATGCCATTTGGAGCAACATGAATGGACCTAGAGATGATCATACTAAGTGAAGTAAGTCAGACAGAGAAAGACAAATATCATGATATCACTTATATGTGGAATCTAAAAAAATGATACAAATGAACTTATTTACAAAACAGAAATAGACCCACAGACACAGAAAACAAACTCATGGTCACCAAAGAGGGAAGAGGGTGGGGGACTGATAAATTAGGAGTTTGGGATTCACATATACACACTACTAGATATAAAATAGATAAACAACAAGGTCCTACTGTATAGCACAGGGAACTATACTCAATATTTTGTAATAACTTATAAGGGAAAAGAATCTGGAAAGAATCTGAATCACTTTGCTGTATACCTGAAACTAACACAACATTGTAAATCAACTATACTTCAATTAAAAAAAAAAAAAAAGCAGAACAGCAGAGCCTGGCTAGTGGTTCACCAAAGCATTCCTTTTTTTCTCTTCCTTCTGGGCACAAGCTACACTACACTTCTCAGTCTCCTGTGGAAAGCATGGCTCTGTGACCGAGTTCTGGCAAGTGAAAAACCAGCATGCTACTTCCAGCCTACACTGTTAAATCCTCTCTCCCTCTTGATCCTTTATCCTCTTCCCCCATTTTCCATCTGTATAGAGAAAACTCTAAGGATGTGGAGGAGGGTTTGGAAGGAACCTGGGCCCTTGAGTCGTTGCTGACTGGGGAGCTACTCTTGGGAGATTATTGTTCATGGAGCTTTCTCCTTTCTGTACGTCTTCTGAGCATACGCACTGACAGCTTTTGTTCCAGACTATTTTTTCAAGGATATTTGTACAGTGAACAGCTTTGGGAAATAAAGATGGTGTCTGCTTCTGCAGCAGAGGGAAGTTTTGCTTGCTGCCCTAGTAGAATAAAGATAATACTTCCTTTCAGGGCAAAGATCAGATCGACTTACCACCCAGGCCAAAAGATTTGGGTTCCAGAAGCATGGGGCTCCTCGTCTGTGATGTAAGCCTGTTGTGCAGCACCCACCTGGGCTGCTCTGCATCTCTGCTGTGGAGCTTGGGAACAAGGAGAACCAATGTGCACTTGACACTCACGTCCTTTGCCTCTGACTCAGGGTCATGCGCTTTCTGCCAGCATCCGCGGAATGGTGGCAAGCCAACTTGCTAGCTGGCAAGCCAACTTGCTAGCTTGCAAGCCGGGTAAAATCTTAGACCAGCACGGTTCTTCCTTATTACCCGGGGAATCTACCACCCAGGAACACACACTTTGAACTTCTGTGTGAGTGAGCCAGAGCCTTTCTCATGATGACCCACTGAAATGTGTTTGTTACAGCAACTAGTCTATATTGACACACACAAAGGGTCTAGAAGGACTCTGCAAGCCTGCAGCCTATTTAGCGCTTCCAGGCTGGGGGCGGGGGGAGTGGGATGGGTGAGGCGTGACTGTGTCAAAGGCTGAGAAGTTTCCTGCAGCCTATTTAGCGCTTCCAGGCTGGGGGCGGGGGGAGTGGGATGGGTGAGGCGTGACTGTGTTCAAATTCTGGTTCTTTCCTGAGCCCAGCACCCGTGCAGGCGCATGGCAGAGCGTGGTAAGTCTCAGTCTTCCATCCCACCACCTCCTCTTACCTCCCACCACCGACACCAGAGAGGCAGAGAGATGCCCCTCTTGGGGGTGACCGGCATACAGGCCCTGTTCAGGCAGAGGTAGCAGGCAAACAGTGTGTGCCTCTGAAGTGCGTTTGAAGTCAGGGAAGGCAAAACCATCTCCAGTCAGGAGATAAGGTCCTGACTTTCACAGCCTTTGAGAAGAGATTACTGATTCATATCATCAGCGGGAAGGTGGCAGCTGTGTGGATCCAGGCAACAAATCCCACCAGATACTGTTTTGAGAAGGTCTTTTTTTTAATGGACTCTATTTTTTTTTAAATTAACTAATTAATTTTATTTTTTGCTGCGTTGGGTCTTTGTTGCTGTGCGAGGGCTTTCTCTAGTTGCAGTGAGCGGGGGCTACTCTTCATTGTGGTGCATGGGTTTTTCATTGCGGTGGCTCCTCTTGTTGCAGGGCACGGGCTCTAGGCCCGCGGGCTCAGTAGTTGTGGCACACGGGCTCAGTAGTTGTGGTGCAAGGGCTTAGTTGCTCCGCGGCATGTGGGATCTTCCCAGACCAGGGCTCGAACCTGTGTCCCCTGCATTGGCAGGCGGATTCTTAACCACTGTGCCACTAGGGAAGTCCGAGAAGGTCTTAAAGGCAAATGCTTATGGTTGGAATCTGCAAAAAACAGATCTCATGGGTCTTCACCTTTTCTCCAAGACCAGCCTCTTGTGTTTTCCAGCATACAGATACCTGCTAATTTGGGCCAGAGACAACTCTGATATTATCCATACTTATTATAGGTTTAATTACATCCTCTAAAGATATGTTGAAATCCTAATTCCTGGTACTTGTGAATATGACTTTACTTGGAAATAAGTAATCAAGTGGAGGTCATTAGGGTGGGTCCTAATCCAATTTGACTGGTATCCTTATTAGAAGAGAAAAAAAAGACGGAAGACACAAACATATGAGGGAGAAAGCCATGTGATGATAGAGGTAAAGATTGAAGCTCTGTAGGAAGCTTGGACAAACCAAGGAATGCCGAAGATTGCCGTCAAATAACCAGAAGCTCAGAAGAGGAGTGGCAGGTTTTCCACTCCAGCTTTCAGAGAGAGCACAGCCCTGCTGACACCTTGACTTCAGACTTTTAGCCTCTAGCACTGTGAGACAATCAATTTCTGTTTTAAGCCACCCAGTTTGTGGCACTTTGTTACAGCAGCCCGAAGAAACTAACACGGTACAGCGATCTTTCTAAAACACCAAGTCTGGTCTGTGGTGTCTCTCGTTGCATAGCAGCTAGAGCTCAAATACCCTCTTATCTGCGCAACGTCCTCTCCAACCATTACCCTCACCGTCCACCCTAAATTCCAGCCGCAGCCGTGAGCAAACCAGACCCACACATTTGAGCCTTTGCCCATAAGGACTCTCCCACGTAAAGGGTCTTCTTGCCCCAACTCCATCAAATCCCATCTTTCTGGGCCATATTTTATTCATCTCATCTCTTCCCATTTTTCCTCTTCTGAATCTTGCCCTGGCCACACTGATCTTCTTTCCCCTCCTTGAACATGCCACGCTGGTTGCTGACATCTTGGGAGACATCCTAGTGGGAAGTCTTGAGCTGATTTTTCATGCATTCATCCAGGGTCATCGGGCCTGCCCTGGCCAATGTCTGGCTCTCTCTGTCTCCAGCTCTTCCCCAGCTGGCTTCTCCTCATCCTCAGAGAATTAGCTCATCTAAAAGGCTTTTCCTGAGCAGACTTAAGTCACCCGCTCCTCTGATGTAGTTCCATCACAGCACTTACCACTAGCACACATTATCTTGTTCATCTATTGTTTGCATCCTTATTACTTATCTTCCCTCCCTAGAATCTTAACTGCATGAAGGCAAGGACCTTGTTTATTTGGTCCCCTATCATGTCTCCCATGATTAGAACACTGTCTGGCATGCAGTGCACCTTAATACACAGATACTGAATAAGTGAAACTACCACATCCAACACAGACAGCACTTACTTCTGCGGTAGGTGTGGTTTTAAGTACTTTAAATATATTAACTTGTTTAATTCTATAACAATCCCATGAGGAAACAGAGCTTAAGAGACTTGGCCAAGGTCACACAGCTGCTAAGTGGGCAGAATGGAGATATGAACAGAGAGCTGGCACTCTCAACCGCATCCTATACTACCTCTTGGGAGAAGGAAGGAAAGAAGAAACATTGTTGCAGTCATTTCGTCCTCTGAGAAGTCTTTCAAAACTCTTCTCCTGTGCTTACCTAGGGATCCCCACAGCCCCTGGGCAAAGCTCAGCCATAGCACCTGCCGTACTGCATTATTATTATGACTATAATATAATAATCTAGGTCTCCATCTCTCTTAACTAGACCGTATGCCCCTTGAGAGCTGCTACTGTTCGCTCTCCCCGTACCCCATGCTGAGGACAGGGTCTGGCACACAGAGTGTGCTCTGCGGATTCCTACAGCTATCATCTCCCACCTTGCCCTCATGTTCTCATCCTCCTATCCCCTGGCTGTGCCAACCACCCTCGCCTCTGGGCCACGGCTCACACAATCTTTGGCCTAGAATGCTTTTTCCCTCCCCTCTTCCCGGCTCTGTGCCCTTTCCCACTTGAAGTTCATCACCTCCTCCAGGAAGGCCTCTCTGGTTTCCCAGCCTTGGCTCGGGTGTCCTTGCTGAGGGTCTCCCGGACTGTTAATTATTCTTCCACCACAGCCCCAGTGTCATGGGGGGGCCACTGTCTGTTTACACAGCTGCCTTCCTCACCAGCCTGGGAGCAATGAGGTCATAGCTTATTTATCTCTGCCTCTTCCATGTCCAGAACCCAGAACAGAGGAGACACTGAGCGAAGGGTAGTTATATAAGGCCAGAATCTTTTTATTTATACTTTCAGCCAATATCTGTCTCATGGATATTTACAGTGTGCCAGACATTGTTCTCATGCTTTCCCTGTGGGAACTCACTTATCCCCACCACCACCCAATGAGGCAGATGCTGTTTTATTCTCAGTTTACAGATTGGAAAGCAAGGCCTAGAGAGGTCATGTTACTTGCATAAACCTGCTCAGTTAATACGAAGCAGGGTTGACTTTCGAACCCAGACAGTTCCAGAGTCCACACTCTCAGACTTACTAAACTAAGTCTGCAAAGGACCAACAAGCTCGCTGGGGGCGCTGCCTCAAGCCCCCAGGCCCCTCTGTGGGGTCCCTTTTCCGTGTGCTGGGGCAGCCCTCTGCCTGTGTTGGCCAGGACACAGGACAGGGTGATGCCAATCATCACATCAGCATCTCTGGCCCACGCCCTTAAAGCCACCACTCTAGTCTGTCAAGAGGCTTCAGTATGCTTTTCAATAAGCACTATCTCTCAAGATGTTTGGAAAGGAGGATTTGCAGCCTCTCTTGCATCAAGTTGTCTCAAATCTACTAAATCTAAGGTCTCGCCAAAAGTACGCGTTCCCTTTTTCATTCATTCATTCATTCATTCATTCATCCATTCCTTCATTGATCCAGTGCTTTATTGAGCACTTACTATGTACCGGTCATTATGCAGAGGGCTTTGCAAGCCTCATCTCTTTCAATCTTCACAGCTATCATGCAGGTACTGTTACCTCTATTTGCAGGTGCAGAAACTGGGGCTCAGGGGCTTAGCAGCTTGTCCAAGGTGGTTGAGTTGGGGTACCAACTCAGATCTGCCCGACATCAAAACTTCCGATGAATGGGCTAGTGAGAAAAGCAGTAAACTGACCGTTTACTCGTTGAGGAAGGAATGCTAGGGAGAGGCAGCACCACCCCATTTGGCTATGCATTTGCTCAGCTGGGGTGATTCCTAGTCATTCCTTCATTCATCAAATATCAGGAGACTAGTATATTCTAAGAACTCGGCTTGGGGGAGAGGGCCTAGGAGAACTGACCATGAGGCTCCCTAAGCAGAGTGACGCAGAGGACAGCTTTGATGGGTCTTTGCTCCTCCCTGCCGTATGTTCTGGCAACCTCCCTCCAGCTTTACCCATTCAAAAAGGAGAATTCTCTGTTCCTCTCTTCCCTCCTCCCCGCCTACTGAGCCTGTTGTAATTTCAATTAGTTAACTCACTCACACACTCATACAGCCATCTGTTCAGTAAAGACTTACTGGGCACCTCTGCTGTGTCAATCACTTGCCCAGGTTTGGGGAATACAGTAATGAACCAGACAGGAAGGAGCCCTGCCCTCAGGGAGCTTACATTCCAGTGGGGGAGATGGGACTCTACTTTGCAGGGACATTTGGAAGGAGACTGGAGCTGAAAGAGGAGGAGCCACGGGAAGAGCCAAGGATGGGGTGTCTGAGAGGGCACAGTAGATTTGAAAGCCTTAGAAAGGAAGAGGCTGGAAGGGTTCTGGTAGCTGCAAAAGGCAGAATTCGCTGACCGCCCCCTCCCCCCCATCCTAAAGAGAATTAATCAGCTTTCTGTCTGTGTCCCTGCAGCATTGTGCTTCCTTCTGTTCAAGCTCATGCCATATGGTAATGGATTCATGTCTTTGTCTTCCTGATGGAACTCGGAGTGCTTCTAGGTCAGGGACCATCTGTAACAGGTGATTAACAATAGTGCAAGCCTTACAAACCTCACAAGGCCGTGGGAAAATTAAAGGACATCACCCATAGGAAGGCTTTAGCACAGTTTCTGGAACTGTAAAAGTCCAATAAATGTTAATCGTTATTATTGATAGTAGCCTAGTGCCCACCGGCCCAGGTATGGCACATCGAAGGGATTCAGTGCTGTTTAAGGATGCCTGGAAATGAAGGAAGCAGGTGAGCTGGTCCAACAGAAAATCACTGAGGCTGTTGAGAGGTTACCACCAACTAGCTCAGGATTTCTGCTTCAAGGAAAGTGTGCCTACTGAGAATCTCAGACCACAAGCTTAGGGCAAGAAACATAACTTCATTTTCTATCATTTACATTAATTGTATTTTTAGTCCCCATTCTAGGGTGGTAGACATGATCAAATATTCCCCTGCTTTCTCCTAGTGTGGAGACTAAGATCTGGAGAAGGGGCTGGCTACTCTGGTCTTTGACTACATCCTTTCAAACTCAGGGGGCTGCCCAGGTGGTGCAGTGGTTAAGAATCCACCTGCCAATGCAGGGGACACGGGTTCGATCCCGGGTCCAGGACGATCCCACATGCTACAGAGCAGCTAAGCCCGTGCGCCACAACGACTGAGGCCTGCCCTCTAGAGCCCGCGAGCCACAACTACTGAAGCCCACGTGTCTAGAGCCTGTGCTCCGCAACAAGAGAAGTCACCGCAATGAGAAGCCCGCGCACCGCAACGAAGAGTAGCCCCTGCTCGCTGCAACTAGAGAAAGCCCGTGTGCGGCAACGAAGACCCAACGAGGCCAAAAATAAATAAATAAATTAATTAATTAAAAAAAAAAAGCTCAGGATTCTACTTGACTGGCCCTTGGTTAGTTGCCAACATGGGACATTTGTTTATCCGGTAAATAGTCATTGATCACAAAGGAAATGTCAGGCATTCTCCTAAGTGCTGGGGATACAGACATGAAAGAACTAGACAAAACCATGCTTTCAGAGCTTATAGAGATTGGGTTCTCAGGTAGTGTTTGAGCCAACACCTAAATGAATTAAAGGAGTAAGGTCCATGCCAGCCCGGGAGAATTCCAGATCCTGTGCAAAGGCCCTGAGGTGGGGTGTGAGCTCAGTGTGTCTGAGGAGAACTAGAGTGGCTTGTGCTGAGTGAGCACGGAGGATGTAACTGGGAGATGAGTTATGAGGGGTGGGCAGGTATGACCTTGTAGGTCACAGAGAGAATTTGCATTTTGTGCTGCGTGAGATGAGAAGCTGCTGTAGGATTCCAAGCAGAGGAAGAATGTCATGATCTAACCTGTGTTTTTAAAGGATCACGCTGACTGCTGTGGCCAGAAAAACTGTAGTGGAATAAGTGTGGAAATAAGTTAGGAGGCTCATGCAGCAATTCAGGTGAGAGACGGTGATGGCTGGGTCCAGGGTGTGAGGATGGTGAGAAAGTCGAAGTGAAAATAATAATACTAGTGGGACAATCTCTTATGTAGATATGTTTTGAAGGATCAGTCTGAGATTTTCTGATGTTGTTTGTGTGTGTTTGTGTGTGTGTGTGCACGCGTGCGTGTAAAGAGACAGAGAGATTAGAGGGAGGGAGACAGAGAAACAAAGGGAGTGAGAGACAGAGGAAGGGGAGGAGAGAGAGAGAGAGACAGAGACAGAGACAGAAGAGAGAGAGAGAATGAAGGGCTGCTTTCCTTCAGCAGTGCAGTGCTGACTCTGCTGGCCCCTGACTTAGTCTCTGGCTCTTTGGATGCTCAGAGGTTATTTCATTGTTTCCGCAGCTCCCGGTCCCCGACACATCTGTGTGAGGCTGTTCACAGACTTGTTTCCAAGATACACCATGTATCACTTTCTGTGGTCTCTTTCCCCTCTCTTGGGCTCCTGTAGGCTGCAAGGAGGCAGGTCCTCTCTCCTCTGGAATCACACAGACATCTTGGGGATTTGGCTCCCTTCCTGGGGCTTAGCCTGGAGAGAGATCTGGGCTCTTTCTTTAGGACCCACCCAGAGTATCTTGATTCTCCTCTAAGACCCTCCCTTCAGAGGAGAGCTATCCCCAGTGTGGAAAAATCGGTTCTGATCTGAAGGGTGGTGAGCTACAAAGGAAGGGGAGACCTTGTTCGTACAGCCTCATGTTTTCTCCTAAATATTTTGTCTGCTCTGTGAGGAGATTTCCTTGCCCTGAGGGTTTAGGTTTTTAAAAGCCAGGAGGAAGTCCCCCTTTTCTCTGCTTTAGTTGCCCACGTTTAGCCCGTGAGGCTGCCAGCAGGATGGGCCTAAGGGCAGGGGAGGGGATGGCAAGGAGCAGAGAAAGTAATGTGAAGATGGGGAGGGAGGAGAGAGGATACTAGTCACCAGGTTCAAAGATTATCTCCCTCCCAAGAGCAAGAGAAGTTTACCTGGGATCTGAACATGCCTCCTAAAGCGACTGTGCTTGTCCACTTGGTTATCAGATCAGATATACTTTAAAGTTTTGCCACGAGACTGTTGTGTCTTTCTCTTTTGAAAGAAAGTAGACAGTTAATGCTATTCCCTAAGGGAGGAAACTGAGAAGGCCAGGAAGCAAGTGAGGAGGCATCTGCAGATGGAGGAAATCACTGTCCCCAGGCCTCTAGGTCTTTCTGGACAAGTTTGAGGATTGAGAGCCTATTAAAAAACAGGTGAGGCTAGTTTATTTCTCCTCCAGATCTATGCATCTTTGCTTTCAGGAGACTCCTAATTCTTGAAGACAGAACGATACTCGACAATGAAAAAGATATAGTAGTGATAATATATAATAGATGAAAATAATGATGAATAAGCAACATGCATGGTATGAAGAAGACACATGATTTCAGAACAATATTTTCAAGGGCAGAAAAAGAACAGACAGTCCGCGGTTCAAATCCTACCTCCTCCTTCTTTTGGTAATTGATATGGAACTTCATTGAGTCTGTTTCCTGCTCTGTATCATGGTAAAATGCCAATATATGTTCTTCTAGACTCATGGTTGAGATTCAAGGAGACTGTGCGTATGTCATCAGGGGTGGGACCTTTGACTCTGACCTGTCCACCTGAGTCCTAGATGCTGGGGCCACCCTTCAGCACCAAAGCATCCCCTGTGGGTGTCACAGGCCCTAGCTTTCAGTCTAGGAATATGGTGGGGGAGCTTACATGTGACCTTGGCTGCTGGAAGGAGGTGTCCTGCGGTGTTCTGGATGTGGCTCAGCTTCTCTAAGTCTCCACTGGATCATCCACAGGTGGGGTGGGTGTCGCTGCCTCTGGGAGTCCCTGGCTTGAGAACGGCAGGTACCCTCCTGTTTTCCTGATGCTGGTCTGTGCTTCTCAATGTGGTGTCACATTCCACCTTATCCTCCACACCCTGGCTTCCCTCCTTCCATGCCTGGGGTACAAGCAGGGGCAGGAGAGGCTTAACTGTCCCCCTCTTCTCTTTTCCAAATCTAGGTCCATAGACTCTGCACCAAGCTTCTTGCACAGCCTCCCCTGTTGATTCTCCAGAGCTGATTTTGGGAGTCAGTACACATCCACCATGTCTGTCTCTTGGTCTTCCTGATTAAACAACCCAGATTCCCCTCAAGGCCATGCCAAGGGCTCCAACTGTCTAAAGAAAGATCAGTAGAACCCAGAATGTGAACCAGCCCCAAATGACCATCTAGAGACATCATTCTGCTCTGTGTGTATCTGTTCTCTGCACACAGTAGGGGATCAACAGCCCAGGATTCCCCTCCCCTTCCTTCTGAAGGAGGCTTCTGGACAATGGGAACCAAGCAGTCCCCTTAGCCAACCAGACAGATGGTTTGGATGGAGGAAGAGGAAGTAGATGCAGCGGGGGGAATTTTGAGTCAGACGAATCTAGCTCTGCCATATGCTAGTCACGCTCTCTCTGAGCCTCAGTATTCTCATCTGTAAAATGGGGATGATATCCCCTCCTTGAAAAGTTGGCTATGAGGATGTAAGGAGCCAATATACGTGAAATCATTTTATAATTATAAGGTACTGTTCAAAGATGAGTTGTTACTCCTGATGGCTGATTGATTAGTTCAATGTGTTTATTTGTCTACTTATCCTGAACTGACCAATTACTTTAGAGACTGAGCAGTGACTTTGTGGGCATGGTGACCACAGCAACCTAAAATACTAGTCCCTTCCCAGTGTATGACCAGTGATCCAGCCAATTTGCTGACAAGGTTCTGGAAAATGTATTTTCCATAATAAAAAGGAGGCATGTGAGGATAAACTCTGCTCCACCATATCACTATAATTCTCTACCTTTTGTCTTTGAAGATGGTCAAGTGAGGCTGTGATGCCTGGTGCCATGACAGCCATCTTGCAACCATGAGAAGAAGAACAAGAGAACTCAAGAGGTATTGATCTAGCTGACTAACATTGTTGAGCTGATACACCAACCCTGGGTCACTTACTTTCTGACTTTTTCTATGAGAGATAAATAAATGTTCTTAGTACAGGAACCAGAGTCAGGGCGTTTTTTTGTCACTTCAACTGAAAGCCACCCAGCGGTACACTCCTGGACCATCATCAAATTCAATCCCATCATCTTCAACTTCCCATTAAGCTCAAGTTCTTGCCCATCTTTTCAGCTGGTCCATCTCTCTGCTGCAGGTCCAAGAAGGAGGAAAAGAGGAGTCTGCTGCCTGAGGTTTTTCCCTTATCTAACTTTGTATGACCCTCAAAAAAGCCATGTCAGGTAAAAGTGACCATGGCGGACTCCAGCTACACTTTCCTTCTTATTGTACCTCAAGCATGAATCCTGCTAGCTTCTGACTCAAGACCTTTGCTCTTGTCATACCCTCTCTTCCAGTCACATGGCTCCACCTGCATACAAATGGGAGGTCCCTCTGTGCCTCGGAAACCAGACAAATGGGTTTGGTGAGTTCCAAGTCTGTCTTCTCTGCAGTGGCTCTACTCCAGCCCACCTTCATGGCTCGGCCCTCTGTCAGTCGTGGTCAGCTGGGCAGGGACAGCTCTGTATTATGGGTATATTGTTAGAACCCCAGCAGGAGATCATTCTGACACTCTGCACCGATGAGGACATGATTTGTCTGCCTTCTCAACAAACCTGGATGGAGTGGACACTAGGTATCAGGCCTATACTTGGAAATGAAAATGCAGGTATAGAAGTTGATGTCACAGTGAGCAAGATGACACTCATCTGTTTACCCACACATGCATTTTGCAAACACTGGTTCAGTGCCCAAGCTGTGCCCAGTGATGAGGAGATGGCCATAGGCTCTGCCACATGCCAGCATGGATCCACATGATGGACCTGATATGCTCGGTCTTCACTTATCAGTGTGACCCTGCGTGAAAAAGTCCACCTCTGACTCACAGTTTTCTCACCTGTAAAATGAAGATGATAACATGTCACGGTTCAACAATCTTGCATAGAAGGCACCTACAGTAATAGCACTCTCTTGGCTATTCAATAACTGGGATTCAGAAACTAACACACCATTGTAAAACAGTTCTACTCCAATAAAGATGTTAAAAAAAAATAACTGGGATGTTCCTTCTCTTTAAGAGCTTGGACCGTCTGCTTTGAAATTCTCATTTTAAAGCCAAAGGTTTTTCCAACAATTGGCACCAGAAGAGAGGGAGAAAAGCAGGTCACAGTTTATGTCTCCACAGTCTCAGTTTAAAGTATGAAAAGGAAATTAGTACCTGAATCAGGAATGAGGAAGGATTTTAAAAAAATCTTTGATGTTAGCATAGTTAGCACAGAAGAAAAAAGATAATTTGTTCTCTTTACTACTGATATTTAGACAAGACAGAATTTGGCAACGAGAAAGAAAGATCCCCTTGAAGGTGAGC
Organism: Physeter macrocephalus; assembly: GCF_002837175.3. Taxonomy (NCBI): domain Eukaryota; kingdom Metazoa; phylum Chordata; class Mammalia; order Artiodactyla; family Physeteridae; genus Physeter; species Physeter macrocephalus. The sequence goes on from NC_041215.1 coordinate 5,278,672, forward strand.
TCCAAGAGCAGTGTCTTGGTAGGTTTGGGCTGCTATAACACCATACCACCAACTGGCTACCTTACAAATGACAGAAATGTGTTTCTCATGATTCCAAAACCTGGAAGCCCAAGATCAAGGTGCCACCATGGTTGCCGCCTTCCAGGGAATGTCCTCTTCCTTGTTCAAGTCAGCACCTTCTGTCTGTGTCCTCCCATGGTGAAAGGGGCAAGGGAGCTCCCTGGAGCCTCTTTTAGAAGGGCACTAATCCCACTTATGAGGGCTCCACCCTCATGACTTAAGCACCTTCCAAAGGCCCCACCTCCTAATATCATCTTTAGGGGTTAGGATTTCAACATATGAATTTGGGGGGACACATTCAGACCATAGAAGGCAGCACAGTTTTGTCCCTTGCTACTTTCTTTTCTTCCCCTCTTTGCAAAACCTGTCCCCCACTGAGTCTTCTGGGAGGCAGGTGATATAAGGTGAGGAACTTGGATTTTAATGTCAGAAGGAACTGTGTTTGATTCCTGGCTCTGCCCTGCATGTGAAAACTTGGGCAGATTCTTCAACCTCTCTGAGCCTCAGTTTCTTTGTCTGTTAAATGGAGAGAATAATGCCCACCTCGTGGACTGAGTGAAGCAATGAACGAAAAGTATCTGGCACATAGTGAATATCAACATGTGGTCTCATCTCCTCCCTTTCTACCTGGGGAATCTAGACTAGTGCTAACATCATAAAGCAGATGAGTTTTTCATGTAAAAATCTCTCAGCTCTTCTTTGCTCCTAATTTTATTCTCATCTTGACTCTAGACGTTCTCATTCCCATCTCCTTAACTCCCTGCCCTTGCCCCATTCAGGAGGCCCTGCCCCTCTCCTGGACCCAACCCCTCCCTGGCCTCCCTGTCTCCAGTCACCCCCTCTCTAACCCACTGTACCGAAGTGACCTTCCCAACTGTGATTCTGACCCCACCACAGTCCTGCCCAGAGCTCTCAGAACACCACATTGCTCTTTGATGAAGCACTCAAGTCCTGACCTTGCATTTTAGGAACAGACCCCCAGCCTCACTTCTTTCAGTGCTCCAGAGCTCTCTCCCTATACTTCAGCCATAAGGAACAGTGTGTCCTACCACCAATGCATCTCGCTGTTCGACACCCTGGTTCTTTGCACCACAGTTTCTTCATCCACCTGGCTAACTCCTACTCACCCCTCAAGGCCCAACTTAAGTCTCTGCCCAGGGAAACCTTCCTGGACTCCGTGGAAGCAGAGTTCCTGCCTCTTCTTGTTTTGTCCCTACTATTCCTTGTTCATCTGTTATCATGATCACATTGAACTGATACCACCTGAATGCTTGTCTGTTGTTCCCCAGCAGACAGAGTTCTTTGGGTTCAGAGGCTGCACTTTGCTCACCATTTATTTATAAATTCATGCAACAAACATAGATTCCATATCTCATATGCCAGGTCCTGGGCTGGCACTGGTAACCTAGTGGAGAACATGACAGAGAAGGCTCTGTTCTAGCAGGAGAGTACAGATGGGGAACAAATGGATGAATAAAAAATGTCTGATAGTGATAAGCAGGAGAGAAGGAAATATATCAGCAGGAGACAGAGTAGAGGGGTGCCGTGTGTTGGGACTATGTTGGGTGATCTCTCTGTTTCTCCCGTGGAAGGCACTAGAATGCTTGCTGACAGAAAGAAGGAACAGGGGGCAGTGAGAGCATGTACCTCTCTTGGGTGCACGTGGCCTTGTGACTAGCTCATTAGTGAGGAGTCTAAGTGAGCGCACCCTTGGTCTATATTTTTCCAGAATGACAATTCTCAGATTGGATTGGCGTCTTCACAAAGCTGACAAATATTCTCTCTCTCACCAAAACCTCTGTGATTAACCCACAGCGGGAAGATCCAGAGCGTAGGAGCTGATGGGGAGCGAGTGTGGGTTCTATATCAGAGAAGCTCCGGAACAACTTGTGCTGTATGACAGCCTCATAATGACAGCAATTACTACAAAAATAACCCTCACTGCTGCACGTGGCTTTCCATTTCAAAAGTACATCCATAGCCAATATTGTATTTGAATCTCCCTGCAGACCTGTGAGACCACAAGCCCTATTTATGGAAAGGGAGACACTGGAACCCACAGGAGTGAAGAGGCTTCCCCAGGGTCATGTGCTGAACTGAATATCCAATCCAGGGCTCTGATTCCAAAATTTGGGCTCCAGAGAGGGCCATCTTGGGAGATGGTAAGCTCTCCATCAGTTGAGGTATGCAAGGAGAAGCTGAGTATCCGCTAAACAAGGAGACAGGGGAGGCAAAGGGGTGAGAGTTAAGCTATGTGGCCTCTTCTGCCCGCTCTCAGGGTCTGGCTTTCTCACTGTAAGATTGTGCAAACAGCACATCTCCAGGTGCATAAAGGCTCTCTGTCCCCCTGCCTCTGGGAGATAACGAGAAGGAGAGCCTGCCCTCTTTCAGGCTCTAATTGAGAGGTGTGTGGTTCTTCCTGCTGGGTGAGAAAGAAGGTCTGAAAACTAGTCCACGTTTTGGCAGATGGACCCAAAGCATTTGAACTTTAACGTCTGATGGGCCTCACACAGGTGCCAGAGTCTCAGTCCTGCACATTCTCCCGTCCTTGAGCCCAGGACAAAGGGCCAGAAGAGACGGCTTTCTTGGTGACCGCTGGCGAGGTCCCTGTTTGGCTTCCAGCCGCAGCTGACACCTGCTGGGGTGTCTGTTGGGTAAGGGAGGGGGGTGGAGCAGGACTTGCCAAACAGACAAGTTCAAGGAGGGTGTTGATGGCAGAGCTCTGAGTGGAAGTCCTGAGCCAAGGAGCCAGCCCCCTCCTGCTTTCCGGTGCCTTGGCCTTTGTGACGTCTCAGTAAGGGGGTGCTGGAATCACCCAGCTGTGACTGGCCGGCACTTTCATTCACTCCGGGCCTTTGGCCTTCCTCGGATCTGGAGGCCTCAGAGGGCTATGGGGCAGCAAATGGATGGCATGGGGGTTAGGGACATGTGCCACACCCTGAAGCAAAAGGCGGCCCCCAGCTTTGGAGGGCCCCCTGCGTCCCCGTGTCCCTGCAGTGCAGGTGGGAGCGTGTTCTAAAGACGTAGCCTCAGAAAAGAAGTGCCTCTGACTTCAGAGCAGGCGTACAGCTCTGGCCACAGCCAATGACAGCCTTTCTGGAAGTGCCTGGGGAGGCGAGAGGAGGGGTCCAGTCTCGAAACGCCCCTGAGCAGGAGCTTTTATGTCAGGTGGGGCAGGTTTGTGTCCTGGGTCTGCCGCTTGTTCCCTGGGGGACCTCAGCCACGGTGCTTCGCTCTCTGAGCTTCAAGTTCCCATCGGTCCCTGACTGGATGCTCCTGAATGTGAGGGTTTATGCACGTAAGGCACTTAGCAGAGTGAGAACTAGGTGGAAGATAGTGGTTACCTATTATTATTGTTATCGTTATTGTTTGTTAGGGGAAGCGTCACTTTGCGGGAAAAGGCTGTCAGTCATCGGGCTGAAATTTTTTCTCAGCAGAGTAACGGCATTGACTTCCGGCGATCACAGTACATAGGTTTTTTACGGAAGACATAATAAGCTGAGAACACCTGTTCGGGTATTGGGTAAGCCCTTAATTTTGTTCTTTTTTTGATATTTAGCATTTAATATAGAGAATATGGGAGGATGTTATTCCACAAACTATCAAACACAACAAGTTATATTTAAAAATAAAATACCAAAAATTTTAAAAATGCTGTTCAGTGTTACTCAGGAAAGTCACACTTTGGAAATGAAAGAGTCTTTGGAAATGAAAAAGAAACCTTTTATAATAAATAATCATAGAAATCATAGTAATACCTGATAATTATTGAATGTTTCATACACGCTGGGCACTGTGATAAGCAGTTCCTAGTCAGTAACTCTTTTTTAAAAAAATTAATTAATTTATTTATTTTTGGCTGCATTGGGTCTTGGTTGCTGCGTGCGGGCTTTCTCTAGTTGTGGTGAGCGGGGCTACTCTTCGTTGCGGTGCGCGGGCTTCTCATTGTGGTGGCTTCTCTTGTTGAATGCAGAGCATGGGCTCTAGGCGCACGGGCTTCAGTAGTTGTGGCTCATGGGCTCTAGAACGAAGGCTCAGTAGTTGTGGTGCACGGACATAGTTGTACCGCGGCATGTGGGATCTTCCCAGACCAGGGCTCGAACCCCTGTCGCCTGAATTGGCAGATGGATTCTTAACCACTGCGCCACCAGGGAAGTGCTGTCCACGTGTTCTTATTAACCCTATTTTACAGATGAGGAAATGGAGGCATAGCGAGGTTAGGTGATCTACTCTATGGCTGTGGAGCAAATTACCCCACAGTTTAGCAGCTTACAACCAACGTTTATTATCTCACAGTTTCGGTGGCTCAGGAATCCCGGAGTGAATTAGCTGGGTGGTTCTGGGTCGGGGTCTCTCATGAAGCTGTCCATCCAGGTGCTGGCCGGTGCTGCGGTCATCTGAAGGCTTGATGGAGAGCAGGACCTGCTTCCAGGATGGCTGTGTGTGTGTGTGTGTGTGTGTGTGTGTGTGTGTGTGTGTGTGTGTGTGAGTGCATGTCTGTAAGCATGTGTGGGCATGAATGTCTGCGCATGTGCTGTGGGCAGCAGGCATGGGGACCGGATTGTGAGGGATCTTGCCCTGGTAAGAAGTTTGGGCTTCAAATTGTGGTTGGTGGAGCCAACCACAGATTTGGTCAGATTTGGCCTTTGGCAGGAGCTGCAGGGTGGAGCATGGGGCGGGAGGCCGAGGCTGGCCTGGGGCGAGCACATACCATCCAGGAGACCATGGCTAGATGAGCGTTGGGACAGACGAACGGAGAAGAAAGGGTGGGGGGAGAAAGGGACAGTTGCCGATTTGGTGACTGGCGTTGAGGTCGAGGAGGAAGGGAAAGGCCCACGATGACACCTACTTTATTCGATGTGGCTGCCCGGTAGGTACTGGTGCCATCACAGAGAAGAGGGCTCAGGAGGGGCAGGAGCTGGATGAGGGAGGAAGAGGAGCCCAGTTTGGACCTTCTTGAGTGTGGTGCTCGTGGTTCCTCCATGGGTGCCAGGAGTGCTTGGCTATTTGGGTCTAGAGCTCTGCAGAGAGGGGACAGCCGGGGAGCAGGATCTGGGAGGCACCCTGCAGCATAATGACAAGAGCATGGGCTTTGAGGCTAGCTAGACTCCAACTGTGAATGTTATCCTCTCTGGGCCTCGGAGTACTCCATGGTAAATTGAAAAAGAACCGTTCTGAGGATGGCACGCATAATGCACACAGAGTGCTCTGGCATACAGCGAGCACATGATCAACTCTTTGTCTCCACCTTATACCAGAAGGCCCAGGGGATGGTGAAAGGGATGGTCCCCTGAGGGGAAAGCAGGAGCTAGAATTGAGGCTGGTCCCTCCCTAGAGATAGAATTTGGGTATACATGATCCCCCTCACCCCCCCAAAAGGTCCTGCTCCCACCAGTTCCCGAAGACTGGCTGTGAGTCATCTCTGCTGCTGCCTTTGTTTTGAGGGTGCCTGATGTGGCCTGGCTCTGCAATGATGCAGAGGCTCACGCTGTTGCTAGGCAACAGAGCTACAGCACAAATCCTTTGAGGCCTCTCTGCCACTCACCCCTCAACCCAGAGCTGCTCACAGCGGTTGCCTTGGAACTGGCTGTGAAAATGGGGAGGGACTTTGGACTTCACATATCCTGAAGTCCAAAGGTATTTTAGGGAGGTGGGTGATTACACGCACAACAGGCAGGAAAAGGAGCAATTGTAATAGCTTCCGTTTACCGAGCGCTTGTTCTGTGCCAACCACTGTCCGTGGATCAACTCATTTAATTTTTTATAGCAGCTCCAAGATGCATCTTATAACTACTCCCATTTTATAGGCAAGAAACCCATGATTTAGAGAGGAAAAGTGGCTTATCCAATTCCACCTAACTATTAAGTGGTGGAAATGAGATTTAAACCGAGGGCCTTCTGATTCCAGGGCTCAGGAGTGGAAGGGGAATTCGGCTTTGATTTCCTGCCTGATTTCAGCACTCCCTGCTTCATCTACCATCCACAATTGATTCTCTGCAAAGCAACGAGAAATCAGATCGTGTGCTCCTGCCCCAGCCCACACACACTGCCAGTGCCCTCAGGATACTCCTTAAGTTGAATAGCACTGCTGCCTGTGGCCTGAAGCTGCCAGGCGCTCTTTGATGGGATGGCGTTGCTTCCCTTATTCATGCTTCCTCCTCCCTCCTTTTTGTTTGTGCTTCCTTTTCTCTAAGCTTCATGCTTTTGGTTGCCTCAGAGCACATGATATCCCCCACCTTCACCTTGGGAGCTCCTCCTTCTCCTCCAGGTTTCAGCTCAGACGCCCCTTCTCTCAGCAGCCTTCCTGGAGGCTGACTGGGGGTGACTTTTGACTGCAAGGTCATCCTGCAGCCCCCTCTCTGCCCATTCACATGACTCTCCTTTACCAAGAACTGGGATTCCACATCTCACTTACACTTCATCTGCTCCAATATCTGGTCCAGGCCCTGGCACACAGGACAGGCCCAAGAAATACTTTCTGAATGAATTGACAGCGGAAGAGTAGATGTTTGAATCCGGGAAGCGAGCTTCCTGGGGTCTTACATTCATTTGGGAGAAAGCTGAGCATTAGCTTTCAATCTGCTGCTCTTCTGGGCCAGACTTTCTGCTGAGGTCTAGGATCCATCCGAGGGTAAGCTCTCAGGCTGAACAAGTAGCCCATTTTGCAGGTGAGGAACTGAGGCTCAGAGACAGGAAGCGACTTGCTCAAGGCAGCACAGCTTGTAACTAACAGGATCTAAGCCCAATTCTCTCTGGTCCCATAGCTCTGCTGTGAAGTTGCAGGTCTCTCTGAAGAGCATTTAAAGTGAAATGGGGCAGAAAGAAGAGCACTGACATTTTCACAAATCCACAGTGTTAGATGACGCCTGCCAGAAAATGAAAAGACCAAATGGGGGGAGGGAGCGGAGCAGTGTGGAGAACAGAGGGTTAGGGAGTTACAGGAAAGCACAAGGAATGAGCAGAAGCTCTGTCCTGGAGAGGCCCGGCCCCTCCACAGGACACCAGGAATGCCACCTCCCATCCACCACGGAGGGGGTGGATGGGAGGATGGGGGGCAGCTCAGGGTCAGACCACTGGGACCATTTGTCCCTCTTCAGGGCAGCATCAGAGGCAACGTTCTCTCTCCATGACCCCCATGAGCTCATTTGATCTTCACCAAGGGAAGAATTATTATCCCCAGGTTAGAGAGGACATGGAGGCTCGTTCCTTCGTTTGGTCATTCATTCATTCATTCATCCAGTGGGTTTTACTGAGCTGATGTTGAGCCTTATCAGCTTCACGAGGCTGCCTCATAGCACTGCAGACTCTTCTCTAACCCATCCCTCTTCCAGGCTTCCCAACTCCATAAGTAGCTCTCCATCCACCCGAGACGAGAACAATTCTCAGTCCTTCTCTTCCATAGCCCATTCATTTGTGTCTACTACTTCTCTACTTCTGATATATGCACTAACTGGATTCTCTGATTCTAATACTCACCCTCTTGTCCTAGGGGCCCTTATCTCCCACCAGGATGACTGCATCAGCCTCCTGATTGGTCCCTGCTTCCACCCGTCCCTTTTGTAGATCACAAACTCTATCATGTCCTGCCCCTGAAGGAAATCTCCTGAGGCTGCCTGGAGCCCTTCGAAGGGCATACCGTCCTTACCTGGCACTGTGTGCCCACTATGGCTGGCCCTCGGCCCACTTCTCTGCACACCCATGCTTTGTCTTTGTGATTTCCCTGTAGCACCTCACTCCATATTTGCACAGCTGACATTCATGCCACAGCTCATGTTACTGTCACCTTAAAGGCTTCCCTAGCCTAGTCGTTGTCTGTCACATCACCCCCTTTCCTCTTAATTTATTGTCTTGTTTATTTTCCCCCCTCCTTACTATGATATAAGCTCTATGAGAGCAGGAATTGATCCTGTTTACAGCACCTAGAACAATGCCAGGCATGGTACTTGCAGGGCTGACGCACTGCACAACTCTAGTTGGCACAATTCACATCAAATCTGTATGAAGGGTGCTCTGGAATAGTGCAGTGCACAATTTGTGCAACTGAACATGGCAGCCCTGGGGTTACACTAGTGAAGATAGAAACAGTTCCTGATCTCAGACTCTGCAGTTCGAAAGGCTTAATTCAACAATTTGAGGCTTTTATAGTAATGAGTGCCAGACATTACCAGACACTTCACATTTATGATTTTTCCTAACAAAAGCCACCATTTTACATATTAGGAAATTGCAGCTCAGAGAAATAAAATGACCTGCCTTAAGGTCACTTACCTGGTAAGGGGAAGAGCCAGGACATGAACACACTTCAAGCTGGTGGCAAAGTCCAGATCCTTGGAGATGCAGAAGATAGAGGGTCCCAATCCTAATAGAGCTTGCTCATCTTCTTGGGGCAAGGACCTGATCTTTATTGTGCAGTTAACATGTGCCCATAATGATAACAAGCAGTTTATGTGCATATTTTTCTTCCTATGTTTGAAACCTTAAAACAGTGAGGGCTAGAGACCCAGAGAGGAAAAGGGACTTTCCCCGGGGTCACACATAGTGAGAGAAAGAGCTCGGAACAGGAACCCCAGACTGTCTGATTTCCTGATTCTTTCTACTTGTGCCACTGACCAGGAATGATCATAATTAAATATGGCAGCTGCCGTAATTGAGGGATGAACAAGGTGCTGAGGAGCAAAGAGGAAAATGTCTAACTCTGCTGAGAGTGAGACAAGAGTCACAGAAAGTGGCCTTGAAACAAGGAGAAAGTTTCCAGGCATTCCGGAGAAAGGGCCAGACTTAACAGCCTTCTTTAGAGGTGGCACTGGGGTCAGAACGCAGACCTCCTGACTCCAAGGCCAACCCTTTGCTTAGCCCAGGACCCTAGATGCTGGTGACATTCATTGCCCCTCCCCCTTCCCTCCTCTACTTCCTCCCCACGAACAGGAAGTTCATTACACAGCAGCTGGAATCAAAAAGTAGGTGATTTCCCAGCCATCTGAGCTCGACTGAGCTCATCCACACTGAAAATTCCTGGTTCCATTTCTTTCTAGGTGTTTCCATCATCTAAATAAAGGTCTAGAAATGTAATGGCTCGGACTTGAGGGAAAGGGAGCCTTTTGGCGACTCTTCAACTCCTTGTCAAGATTTCTTTGCTGTGAGATTTGTTGTCATTGGTGCTGGGACTCCAGCTTTCATGGGACTTCCAATTGCCCCTCCACAGATGCCCCAGCTGGCTTCCTCCATCCCCTCTCGGCAAATGGCATCGTCTTCCACCTTTGCTTATACCAGAGAGCTGGGAGTATTTATGCCTCCTTCCTCTAGCATTCTTCCCACGTCCACTTCATCTCCAAGTTCTGTTAATTCTGTCTCCCAGTAAATCCCAGCCCTGTGCATGGCCCTCCACCCTGCGGATATTTCCCTCCAAAGTTCTTTCCAGAATGGGATGCTGCTTATGCAGAGCCAGTTATAATCCCAACAGGAGCTGCTGTAAGGAAGCCTTGGCGTGAGGAGGAACCACTAGGTTTTTCTGGGGGTGGGGCAAAAGGGGTGGGATTTGAGCTGAGCCTGGGAGGCTGGGTGAGGAAGTGGTCACCAGGCTTACAAAGGAGCTGCTGACCGAGGGCCCCTGGAAGTTCTGGAACCAAGCATCGTCTATCCCGGCCCCACTGGCCCTGTTCTGGGTAGGCAGAGAAGGCACAGCCTGGACAAAGTTCTACAAGTGGGAAGAGAGCATGAAGGGCTCTCTAATTTCCCCATCTATGGAGTGGATGGAGTTGTATTTGCCCCGCCAGACCTGTGGGAGCGGTCAAGAGGCTCATGACTGACTGCATCCTGCCGGAGGTGAGGAGAGCAGGGTGGCCATGGAGTGAGACCTTGGGGCTCAGGTGTGTGCATAGCAGGGCTTTCCCTGACGTGGAGAGTGGGCTTGGGAGCCAGGGTCTGAATCTCCCCTCTACCACTCACCAGTGGGTGACCTTGAGTAAATTAATCGCTCTGGTGCTTCTTATCATTTCCCATATCAAAGAACATGCAGAAAATGTACACATTTGTTTGTTGCCAGAGAGAAGACAGATGAGTTTCCTCACAGTCAGAAATTCAATGCCAAGGCCATCCATACTTTCTCAGCACACCCTTAACTGAACCGGGTGCCTTGGTGGGAAGCCTGACATACCTCTCTGAGCCTCTGGCTCCTCATCTGTGAAATGGGGATGTTGATAAAAATAGTACTCTCCTCCTAGCTTTGTAGTGAGGATCAAATGAGAAAATCTGTGTAAGTGCTTCCCATCCTAAGAAGACTTGCGTACACGTTCACCATTTTCCTTGTCCTTTCCCTCGCTTTGCCCTGCTGCTGAGATTCATCCATTCCCTGACCCTGCCCTGCCTTAGTCAGCTTCTGAAGACCTCCAAGAATGTCCTCATTCAATGGCCCAGTCCCTCTTTCTCAGGGCAAGACAGAACATGACTTCCGGTTTATGCATCCAACCCTGGTGAGTCTGATGGATTCTGAGCCCAGTTGGCTCCAGGTGCTTCACCAAGTCCTGTTTCTGGTTTTGCCAAGCTGAGGCAAGGCTCCTGACCATGATGGGTGTATGAAACACACACACACACACACACACACACACACACACACACACACACACACACACGCACACACGTGCACATGGAGGGGGGAGGGGAGACAGTGAGAGAAATTTACTAAATGGCAGCCTCTGTGCATGATCTTACTTGATTCTTTCAATAATCCTGTGGCATTACTACTATTATAAACACTATTTTTTCAGATGTGGAAGCAGGGGTTGGGATAGGGTAAGGTACTTGCCTGAGTTTGCATAGCTGCTTAGAGGCAAAGATGGCTCACTCAATTCTGTGTGACTTCTGAGTTGAGTGGCCATCTATCTGACCATGTATACATCCTTCCATCCAACCATCCAACCATCCATCCATCCAAATATCCAATCATCCATGCTTCCATCTGTCCATCTATCAATACAGGCACCTATCCATCCAACATTTACCAAGATTTGCCAAAACCATGTCAGTGCCTATGAGGCCCTGGTGCAGGGGCCCCTGCCTCTCTCTCATCTCCTCTACTCTCTCCCCTTCCCTGCTTGGGCTGAAGCCACCTGATTTCTTTACAGCTTCTCCAAGAGGCCCACCAACTCCCTGTCTCAAGGGCATCACATAGGCTCTTCCATCTGCCAGGAACATACTTTGCCTGGCTGGTGGCTTCTCAGATTTCAAGTTCCAGCTTAAATGTCCCCTCGAAGAAAGGTACCCCATGACCCTTTCTAAAGTATTTACTTTCTCATTTTTTCTATCACTGAATGAAGTTAATTTCCTTCCTACCCATTGTCACAGTAGTAATTAAATTTAATAATGACAATAATAGCCACCACTTACTGAGAGCTCACTATGTGTCAGGCACTGACATTAGTATAACATCATATAATGTTATAAGGTTGTTATAATCTTTGCAATGACCCAATGTTTATTATTACCTCTATTTTACAGGTGAGGAAACTGAGGCTCAGAGAAGTTATGTTTACTTATCTACGAGATTATTATCTTTCTCTCCAGCTGTACTGTAATCTTCATGAAGGCACAGTCATTGCCCAGCTCTTAATAGGTGCAATTACATATTTGTAATGAAATAATTATTTTGAAAGAATGAATTCTAGGCTCTGTGCTGGGTGTTGGAGAAGAATGAGACATGAAAAGCCAGTTCTGTGAAAGGTACCCATGTATAGAATATATCCATAGAGTCCAGAGGAAGGGAGAATCCATGATGCCTGGGAAGGTCTTCACAGATAACACAAAATTTGAGCTGGATTTTTAAAAATCAACTTCCTTGAGGTATGATTTATATACAATAAACTGCATCCATTTAAAAGATAAAGTTCAGAGACTTCTGACAGATGTATGCATCCATGAAAAAGTGTCACAATCAAGATACAGAGTTATTTCTATCATCCCCAAAACACTCCTCATACTCCTTTCCAGTCCATGCCTCCTTCACCCAGCCAACAGTCTCAGGCAACTGTTGATCCGAATTTCATTAATATACATTAATTTGCCTTGCCTAGGATTCCATATAAATGGACTCATGCAGAATGTGTATGGCTACTTTCAGTCATTATAGTGATTTTTTTCTTTTTAAAAAAATAGGGCTTCCCTGGTGGCGCAGTGGTTGAGGATCTGCCTGCCAATGCAGGGGACACGGGATCGAACCCTGGTCTGGGAAGATCCCACATGCCACGGAGCAACTATGCCCGTGCACCCCAACTACTGAGCCTGCGCTCTAGAGTCCGTGAGCCACAACTACTGAGACTGTGCTCTAGAGCCTGCGAGCCACAACTACTGAAGCCCATGTGCCACAGTTACTGAAGCCTGCGCACCTAGAGCCTGTGTTTCTCAACAAGAGAGGCCGCGACAGTGAGAGGCCCGCGCACCGTGATGAAGAGTGGCCCCCGCTCGCCACAACTAGAGAAAGCCCTCGCACAGAAACGAAGACCCAACACAGCCAAAAATAAATAAATAAATAAAAATAAGGTATGATTTACCTTCAGTAAAATTTACCTTTTTTAGTATATGGCTCTGCAAGTTTTGACATATGTATAGAGCTGTGTAACCATCACCACAGTCAAGATATAGAACAGTTCCATTAATCATCCCTCAAATTCCCCCAGGTCCCTTGTAGTCAACTCTTCTCCCACTCTCAGCCCCTGGCAGTTACAGATCTGTTTCCTGTCCCTATAGTTTATGTTTACAGAATATCATATAAATGGAATTATGCAGCATATAGCCTTTTGAAGCTGGCTCCATTCATTTACCATGATGAATTTGAGATTTTTCCATGCCATTGAATCTCGATCATGTACCAAGGGTTAGTTTCTTTTTGTAGCCGAGCGGTATTCCATTGTAAGGATGTACCACAGTTTGTTCTTACATTACCAGTTAAAGAATATTTAGGCTTGTATTTGGATTTTGTTGGTTGAAAATAAAGCCACTATAAACATTTACGTACACCTTTCATTTCATTTGGGTGAATACCTAAGAATGGATTTGTTGGGTCCTGTGATGTGTGTCTATTTAACTTTACAAGAATCTGTCAAACTGTTTTCTACAGTGACAGTATCATTTCACACTCCTACCAGCTATGTATGAAAGTTCCAATTGCTCCTCATCCTCATCAACATTTGACGTTGAAAGTCAAAAGAATTTTTTATGTATCTATTCTAATACATGCAAAGTGGTATCTCACTGCGGCTTTAATTTGCATTTTCTTAATAACTAACAACATTAAGCATATCCTCATGTACTTATTTGCCAGTTGTACATATTCTTTGATAAAGTGTCTGTTCAAATATTTCCCTCATTTTTTCTTGCATTGTTTGTTTTCTTATTATTGCGTTTTGAGAGTTCTTTATATATTCTGGATTCAAGTCCTCTATCAGAGATATGATCTGTAAATGTTTTCACCCAGTCTGTGATTGTCTTTTTTCTGTTTTTTTATTTTTTGTTGTTTTAATTTATTTTTTGTCTTTTCATTTTTTAAACAGTGTCTTGAAGAGCAGAAGTATCTATCTTCAAGTATGATATTGTTCAGTATTATATTGCTTGTAGTGTAAGGACCTTACAATAGTACACAGCCAATTCTTCTCACCAGTATTTTGTGCTACTGTTAACATACATTTTACTTTTTTTTATATGCTATAAACACACAACACATTTCTACTCTTATTGGTCTAGATAGTCAGTTATGATTTGATGCAGTTAAAAATAAGAAAAAATGATCTTGATATTTAACTTCATTTTTTTCTACTTTTAGTGCTTCCTCCTCCCAACACCCCCCCCTCCTTTTTTTTTTTTTTTGTAGTTCCAAGTTTCTTCCTGGGATTATATTCCTTCTGTCTGATGAACATCTAACATTTCTTATAGTGTAGGTCTGCTGGCAATGAATTATCTGTTTTTGTTTGTCTGAGAAATTCTTCATTTTTCTCCTTTTTAACAGGTGTCTTTGCTGGGTATAAAGTGCCATGTTGGCAGCGTTTTTCTTTCATCACTTTAAAGATGTCACTCTGTTGTCTTCTGGATGGCATAGTTACTAATCATGCCTGTAGGACTTCTTATCTTTGTTCCTTTGAATGCAATGTATCTTTCTCTCCTCTGGCTACCTCCAAGGTACTGTTTTAAGTTTTCAACAATTTGAATATAATAGGCCCAGTGTCTGTATGCAATGAATTCAAGAAGTGTTTTTAATTTTTCTGATTGTCTGGATTTTGTTGTGGTTTTTGTAAAGGTGAGAACAGTGTTCTTTCCAGCTTTCTATATCCTAAGCTAAAGCTGGAAGTCCAATATTATCCACCTAGTGTATTTTAAATTTCAAATATTAGGTATTTCTGGTCTGGATTTACCTTTTGGTATAAACACAAACACACATTCTATTTCTCTGTTAATATTTCCTTTTCACCTTTAGCATATTTTCTCTTCCCTCATTGAACACAATTATAGTTTTCTTCTAATGATTCTAACATCAGAATCATCATGTGTTTTACCACTTTCAGCTTTCTTTTCCCTTGCAAATGGGTTGTATTTTCCTAGTTCTTCATATATTGAGTAATTTTGGATTTTACCCTGAACACTTTGGTTTTCATGCTGTGGAAACTCCTAATTGCTGGTAGATCCCTCCCAAGAATGCTGACGGGTTTTTTTTAAACGGTTAGTTAGATTCAGACTGTTATCTCTGGCTTGCCTGTAGGTGTGGTCAGCCAATTCTCAGGGCAGTATTTCATCCTTATTGGGCTCTTTCAAATCTTCCCCAGGCATGCATGGTCCATGGGGTTGGCCAGGCACATGAATGAAGTTTATACTCAGAACCTGGGGAACCCCTTCTCTAGCTCTCTCCTCTCCTAGATTCCTACCCTCACTTTCTGATGGGCTCTATCTCCTTGTTCCTCGGCTCAGAAAGATGGTGGGTTTTCTATCACCACTCCAAGATCACAGCCCACCCCCAGACCAAAGCTGCAAGAATGGGGAACTCACCCTGTGCCAGTCCTTTCTATGTTTTGACTCCCTTTCAAAATATGCCTGCTTTTGATCAGTCTCCAGAGCCTTCAGTGTAGTTGCTTTTTGTATACTGTGCATAGTTTATAGTGGTAATTTGTGGGAGAACTGGTGTCTGCTAGGAGTTAACTCACCACATTCAAAGCAGAATTCTGAGCTGCAGTTTTAAAGGAAAAGTAGACGTCCTTTATGCAGACATAGTGAGAAAGGGCATCTAAGGCAAGAAGATCAGCGAGCACAAAAGAATGAAGATGGAAAACAATGTGATAAGCTCAGGTCTCCCTATGATAACTTTCCTTTAAATGAATGTAGAAGAGAAAAGGCTTGCAAACAGATATAGCTACAGTTTTTGGCATTCCCTACAGCCTGCTTTTTCCCCTAGAGAGAGGAATTGAGATAATGAGTGTTTTAAATTCTTCTTTCTGAATATAGACCAAATCCTACCACACACATTCTCTTATACACGGTCCTTCAACTAGCAGCCTGAAGGGTAATGACACATTTTGGGCCCAGTGCTTGAGATGAAGTTTGGAAACATACTCCTGGCATCCAGATAGTGTCAAAAGGAATATATTGTTTCCTATCTCTTAAAAAAATTCCTTGCAGATTTCTATGACATGAATTTACCCAGAAACAGACTGGCAGTCAGCTCAATGACAATGATTTAAAATGTGTCCCTCTTTGGACCTCTTTGGACCACTCTTACCCACCCCAAGAGGGCACATGCTTCAGAAAAACAATCGTCACAATAATCAATCCTGTGGGCTGGAACTCTTTGAGATGTGATGAAAGGCTACTACATTTCATTCCTAGGAAGCTCACAAATGTGCCATTGCAGACTGAAAAGCAGAAGTAAAAAACAATTACTTTCATCCAACTCCTGCATTTCTGACCTTAGTTATAATAGGTATGGAAAATTAAATTTTTAATGGGCAAAAAAATTTGATTACCTTTTCTGTTCATTTTTTTAAAATAAAGGAATAAGTAACCCTGCACAGTCGTTTCTAGTCGACACACATCTGCCTGCTGTATTGGGAAAGTGAGAGATCAGAATGGATTCACAGAAGATGAATGTGATGTTTCATTTATGGAAGTGTTGGCTGATTTTGCTTTTCCCAGTTAGGATTTACTAGGAAATGAATGTTCCTCTGTGTGTGTGTTAAAGAAAGTTATTTTCCCTCTTTAACCTCTTCCTGTGACAGCTGCTGCTAAGGCTGCAGTGACCTGAGCAGGTTAGAAGCCCCACCCCCTCTCTTTCAGTGAGAGTGTGGGATGCAGCCTTCAGTCCTGAGAGTGGGGCACACACACACCTGCCCTTAGGTCAAGCTGATGAGCTCTTAGGAGGGTGGAGCCAAAAACTGGAGGGAGTTCTGCCTGATCCAGTCACAGACGCTGTGTTTCCTTGGGGGAGGCAACTAGCCAACAACTCAGCAAGCTTTCCAGGACCTCCTACAGGGCCCTGGGGAGATAGAGTGGACCAAACTCAGTTCCTGCCCTGGGGATGCTTCCAGGACAGTGGACACTCCTGGGATCCATGCTCGCTTTGTCCAGTGAGAGAAAGGGTTGTCTTCTGCGGCAGGAGGAGAGGGGCTCCCCCAACTGGTATTTCCACCAAGCTCGGCAATGGGTCACCACTGGATGCCCTGTCTGCACACCAACCCTCTCCCCTTCAAAGTCTCCATCCACCACTGCCATGTGGTCCAGGCAAGTCATTTCCCCATCTGAGCCTCATTTTTCTCATCTATAAACGATGATACTTAATACCTCCTTCTCAGGGTTGTTGGAAAAATAAATGAAATAACTCAGGTGAAGTTTCAGGCATGTAGTAGGTGCTCCATATAATTAACTGCTGTCTATCATCATCATTGCCCCCTTTATCCTCGCTCTTATCACAGTGCTCCATCCGGAAATATGTTCACGTTCAGACTCTGACCTCCACAAGGGACACCTGGGTCTCCTTCTCCTCTGGGTCCTAGTGCCCAGAGCAGGGGTGGGCAAACTCCAGCCCACCCCCTCTCTCTGTAAACAAAATTTTACTGGAACATAGCCACCTCTGTTTCCTTGTGTACTGTCTATGCTACAATAACAGCACTGAATGTGTAGTTGTGACAGAAACCATATGGCCCACAAGCCTTAAATATTCACATTATATTTAAATATTCACAGATCTTGCCATTTACAGAAGAAGTTTGCTGGCCTCTGGCCTAGAACCATGTCTAACACCTAATAAAGAGGTGCGCATAAATACTTGTTTCAAGAATAAATGGATGAAAATGAATGAATCAATGAGATATAACCATGTCGTACAGTCTGGGCACCATGGTAATGGGTTAGCTCAACTGGAATTTTCCTTTTGTTAGGTGTTTTTTTTTTTTTTTTTTTTTTGGCAAGTACGTTCTCTTCCTTGAGCTAACTGGTATTTAAAGCTGACACCCTGATTATTAACTTCATCAGAGTGTGGCTGTGTGGGTAGTGAAGCCCCAGAGAGAAGAAAATAAGAGGAAGAATAAGCAGGAAAGAGAGAGGAGGAGGCATGGAAAGGAGAGACACAGAAGCTGCACCCTTACCCTTCCGTGTGGCCACTACCCTGGCTCAGACCCTGGTTAATCCAAGCTTGGACTGGTGCAGTAGCCCAGCCCACAGCCTGGCCCGTGGGAAGCACTCAGGAGATCTTTGTGGAGTGAATGAATGAGGTGGCTGTGGAGCACTGAAAGAGAATAGGAACCCAGAGACTGAGTTTACATTCCAGCTTTAGCCAGCTGAGAGTCATCAAAGAGGTCCATTGACCTCTCTGATCCAGTGGGAACACAGATTCTTGTGCTGCTTCCCTCGTGGGGAAGCACCAGATGGCTTAGTGGGCACCAGAAGGAAGAAAACCCCCTGATGGAGAAGCAACTAGGTACTGGGTGCTGAGGAGGACACTTCATATAGTTTTATTAATATTCACAACGAACCAGGGAGTAGAGATGACCAGCCAACTTTACAGATGGGGAAACGGAGGCCAGGGAACCTAAGCTGCTGGTTTTTTCATGTCTCTTGGAGCTTTATGATCTGGGCTTCTCCCAAGGAAGAGGTGGGGGGGAGGGTAACTTCCTCAGGTCTAAGAGGTGAGCTTCTTACTTGGACAATGAACAATAGCTTATAAGAGGACTCGGCAGTTTACCGAGAGCATGCCAGCCCATCATCTTCATTTGATGAAATAATATTGATACAAAGATATCAAACTGAAATGCCACTACCATTTAGCAAGTGTTTCTTTTGGGTCAGGCACTCTGGGACTTGCTGTGATCTGCATTATTTTGCTAACCTCACACGATGACGGGAGGGAAACCATTTCATCCCCACTCTACAGATGAGGAAACCGAGATGCTGAAATGTTAAGTGACTCATCCAAGGTCAAGGCTGAGGGCAGGACTGGGATCAGAAATCTCATCTGGATGACTCAGACCACTAAGCCATCTGCCTCTCATGCTGCTACTTACTTGTCGTTGAGAAAGGGTTTGCTTTGTTTCCCTTCCAGAGAAAATGTCCCCACTTAGTGCTTCGAAGGGAGCATTAATGATGACGATAATTGTAATATGGTGCAAGTAGGGTTTTCAGTGCTGTTGAGTCCAATGCCACAAATGCAGCCCAAGCAGCCTGATTCTTTTGAAGGAGTTGATAATTAGGTTCTTATAATTACACACCCTGTCCTCCTGGAGATAGAAAGAAAAAATAATAATAATACGTTTCTTAGGTTGAGGGAGAATTCTTGACTAATTGTCAGAAACAACTATTTTAACTGAACTGTGGAAAATTCGAAATGTGAAAGCATGCCCTTGGGGGCTGGAGGATGCGGACCGTATGGCCAATGACTGTGCCTCTAGAAGTTTTTTTACTTTTAATGACTCTACAACTGAAACGCAAAAAGGCTGAGGCAAGGCTTTAATTTTAGATTGGATTTTACTGCATAGAGCTGGTGCTAAAGGCAAGCATTGGATGATAGTGTGTCTTGAGGTACAGTGGGCTGTGGGCTTGGGTGCTGCCGGCCCAGCAGTGCTCCCCCTTATTTGAGTAACAGATCTTCGTTTTGGGGGTGTTACCAAAAAAACTGGCTTCACCTCTTGCTGGGTGTCTAGCCAAAAGAGACAGCCAAACCAAAGATCAGGGGAAGGAAGGATGTATTACTTGCAGCAAGTAAGGAGAACACTGGGAATCTTTCCCAAAGCATTGTCTCCGCAAACTGCAAAACTGGGCGAAATTTTAAGCTAAGGGTACATGCATATGTATGAAGAGGCTTGGGCGGTTGACAGAGTCTAAGCTTTAGTTGATTGAAGTCATGAGGGTCAGAAAAACTCAACATCATCATCTCTTAAGTTCCACTTGATATGCATTCTTTGTTCCCTTAAGATCATTCATTAATTACTGAGACCTGTTCAAAGGCAAGCATTGTGGCCAGGCTTAGATCACAAAATGGCTTAGGTCAAAAATGGCTTCTCTTATGTCAAGAAAGCCATGCTTGGTTCTCTTTCTCCAGGGACACCCTACCCTAGCTGCTTCCCCGACTTGCAGTTCTTAGGTGTAAATGGTCAAAGCCCAGACTTGGCCAATCAGCCCTTTGAGCTCTTCGGTTGCTCCGGGTGATCCTGGCAAGTGTGCGGCCCTCAGGAAGTCTCAGGTTCCTAATCTATACAATGAGCACAGAGACTGTACATTCGTGATGGGATTGCTCTGAGGGTTTAAAAAGGATACAACCCGTCAGTGCCGGGCACACAGTAAATGCTCAGAAATGTTAGCTGTCCTCATGATTATTACTGCCTATCATGGTTTATGCAGTTATAGTCACATTCGTTAAACTGTGAAGTTAAACACATGCACAAATTTATTTATTTGTGGGATTTATTACAAATCCCTTTGAGGATTTCAGCTGTCAGTGTTTCCTTGCTTGGGGGCTGGGCACATACCCATTTCCTTTTTCTGTCCTCTAGTCTTGATGCCTCATTTTCCTCCTAGCATCTCTATTTATTCCTGGGCTCTCACTAGTTGGAAGGAAGGGCCAGTGGCTCTTCCAGCATCCCCTCTCTTGGTGGCAGTCCCATGGCAGGAAACTCACCAGCTTGGGAAACAGTATTGCTGCAACCCAGGCAGGGTGCTAGTGGGTGTGTAGGGTGAGGGAGGTGGTTGACAAGATGTCCTTACAAGCAAAGGCCCTGTGTTGAGCTTCTGCTCTGAACAATAGCCCCAGGGCTGGGAAACACTCTCCTTGGGGCTTAGCTCCCCTTGCACGGACCCCTCCGGTGCTCCCCTGGCTTCTGCTGCACCGTCCTCTTGCCTGGGCCCAGCTCCTCCCCGTGCTGCTGCTTCAGTCACACCCTATGATGACCAACTGTCCCGGCTTACCTGGGACTGAGGAGTTTCTGGGGCTTGAGGGACCCCATTTCTCTTCTCCTTCTTCCTGGCGTGATGCTGACTCCCTTCCCGGCCCCCTCACGCTGCATGTGTGAGGGGCCTCCATCCCTCTCGCTTCCTTCACTCCTTGACTCTCTTCCCTGCTCCTCACCAAGGCCTTGGGAAGCCCCATTCCTAAAGAGGGACAGGATCAGAAACTCTCCTGATATTAATTCACATCTGAGCCTCACTGTGGTCCAGGCCCATGCATCCTACACCATTTCATCCTCACCCAACCTGTGAGAAGGTGACTGTCATTGTGGCCATCCTATAGACGTGAGAAGATACAGAGGTCTAGGAGGTCCACTACCCAGCCAAGGTCACACAGCAGGTGACTTGTGACACTGGATGTGGAACCCAAGTATGTCCTGCATTGCAGTACATGTCTATCTGCTTACCTGTGCATGCTGCCTCCTGCTGGGAAAGAAGCTCAGGGCAACAGCAAAAGCTGCTGTGAATCAAAATGCAAGGACCATGGCTGCGGCTTCTCAGCATTTTCTGTTCATTTCCATCTAGTGTGGCTCCAGCGTACATTGGATGCCTTGCACTTAATTATTCCCCGACTGTTGGGTCATAAAATTCAAAAAACATTGATGGCATGTCTGCTACACTCCTGGCACAATACTGAATGTTTCACCTACACCATTTTACTTATGTTTTTAAAAATCTCCACCACAACCCCAGAGGGTGATGTTAAAAAGTCAGTTCCATAGATACAGAAGTGGGCTCCACGACACGAAGTAATGGTCCACATGGCACGGCTGGCAGCAGCCAGCGCCAGACTCTGTCCCCAGGGCTTTGGAGTAAAAGCTGTCTCGTTCAGACATCCATTGCTGGCAAATATTCCCTTTTAAGTTTTCAAGCAAGTTATAAATTCTCCCCAGGCAGCAGAGGCCACTTAGGTTTCTTTACCATCTCCCGGGCTGCTTTGGCCCAGTGCTAAGTGCAAAGTCCATGCTCCAAATGAAACTTTGGTTTGATACTTTCACATGATTACAGGAAAAACAAAAACAAAAACAGGAAAACTGTGTGAGAGGTTCATTTTCTTAGTGGGGGAATTAGTTCCAGGCTTATAAAAGTCCGGAGGGAAAGGAAAGGAAGCAGTTGTTGGGCACCTGGGTCTGTGCTGGGCACATTTGATCACTCTCTCTGTTAACAGTCCTGGAACTGCAGGAGGGGAGCGTGATCATAGCCATTTCACAGATGAGGAGACTGAGGCCCAGGGAAGTCAGTCCTCATTCCCGCAGTCTCACAGGATGCAAAGGGACTGCTTCTCTTCCCCCTACTTAGACCTTTCTGTTCTCCAGCTGCAAGGTCTCCTCGCCCAGAGCTCTCGCCTCCATGCAGAGTGAGCCAGTTAATGAGGTACCTGTTAGACTCCCTCTTGGGGGGCTGCGTACGGCTGTGTCCTGTGACAAAGTCCTCCTCAACTCCTGCTGGAACATCAACCATCATGGCTCAGCCTGGCAGAAGCTCTGCTCATTAAGGCTTTTGGGAAAGCTCGATCGATTGTGGCTTTTTCCTCAAGCAATCAATATTTTTGGTGAAGCAAAACCCTGGGAAAGAAGCCTGTGGAGCACTGGGGCTCGGCAGAAAATTAGAAATTCTCCTTGAGTTTGGTTGTGAAAAGGAGATATAGAAAATCTTTAGTCTGATAAATCCTCAGCCAGGGTGTGTTGGGGGAATTTATGAGACCAAGCTCGCAGAAAAATGCAAATTCCGTGACTGCTGTCCCAGAAGCCAGGAATGGTGCTGGCTGCAGAGTCCTGATTTGTCCTTGACGTGGGGATTTGGGGATTACATTATTCAGCAAATGAAAACTCAGGCTCAGAGGAGGAAAATGGCCCGAGGCCTACAAGTTAAGGTGGTTCACGATTTGTTGAAAAATTCTGGGGAGAGGAAATGGGACTTGCCCACCAGGCAGGAGAAGGGCATCCTGCACCCGACCCCGAGAGGCCAGAAATCAGAAGGGTGGATCTTATCAGGAGAGGTCCAGGCCTTCTGGGTGCTCAGCTGCTCAGGGCTGGGCAAGGCAGAGGAAGAGACTCCTTTTCTGTTTGCTGCAAGTACATGTCTCCAGAATTTGAAATTGACCACACTTGGTGGATTTAAAGACAGGACATGTGACTTCCTGAGCTTACCCAGTGAGTTCTTTGAGTGCCTACCAGGTATGCTTCCAGGTGCTGGGGATGGGATATACAGTGGACAAGATCAAGTCCCTCTTGTCCCTCATTCTAGTGGGAAATAGTTTGCTGTGTGAAAATAATAATGGTGTAAAAGGCTGGGGGTGATGACAAAAGATGGATGCTCAGAGGTTGCCATGTGGTTTCTTGCTTCTCCTTGGGGGGTGGCGCATGTGGCTCAGGTGCATTGGAGCCATGACTTTGGCATCCACTTTCTGCACACTTCAGATGGGAAGGTCTGGATTCTCCCATTGGGCTGGATGAGCCAGGACTGGCCTGGGGTGAGGAGCTAAAGCAAGGGAATGTCAGAAGAATGAAGTCCATGGGTGAAGGCAGTCCCAGGAACCAGATGGTCATCTGAGTGAGGGCCAAATTCAAGGGGACAGCTCTTGAACTTGGCCCAGACAGAGAGGTGGAACTGGTTCTAGATATAATGGACTGTGTCTGAAGACAGTGGGCAGGCCTGGAGCATGCAGAGGATGAGTCCAGAGAGTTTCCTGAGCTTCCCAAAGCTCCAGGTCTATTTTGTAGGCACCCAAGTTCTTTCCCATGGTGTATTATGGAATTGCTCTTTGTTTTTTGTTGTTTTTCCTCCTGGACAATTATTACTGAATGCATAAAATTTTTAAAAATGCATGAATACATTTTCAGTTTGAAAGATTAAAATAATCTAGAACAAAACAGATCAAAATGAGAACTTTCTCCATATCCCCTCCACATTCCAGTTTCCTCTCTAAAAGTATCCACTGTAAATAGCTTCACATCTGTCTTAAAGACTCTTTTCTATGCATTTACATCCAAACATGCACAAATGTACCTGCATCTTACATCAGAATGGAATTATAGTATGCATATTGTTCCATGACTTACCATTTTTCACTTTATAATATATTGATATATTGGAAAACTTTCAGTGTCACTAAGTAATCTTTTCATTATTTTTTAATGATGATATTCCATAAATTTTTTACTTTCATACTCATTTTTTCCAACTGAGAATAAAATATTGTTAATGAGTTGGCTACGTTATTATAAAATAAGTTCTTAAATGTATATAGGTTCATTTACATATTTTCTATTTTGTTCTATTAATTGATTGTCTATTTCTAAGCCACTAAACACACTGTTTTATATATACTATAGCTTTATAGTGTTTTTTTAAAATGTGGTATAGTAAGTTTTGTATTATTGTTCATTTTGAAATTTTCCTAGCAATTTTAATGCATTTTTAATGTCAAGTCCACTTATTAAATTTCATTAAAATCATGCTCAAATTATGATTGGGATTCCATTGAATATGAGAATTATGTGGAGAGAATTGATATCTTTATAATCTATCATCCCATCCAGGATTAGGGCATGAATCTCCATTATTCAGGATTTTTTATTTTTGTTAACCTTCATTTCATAAAGTTTAATAATTTTCTTCATTCAGGTCTTGTACAGTTCTTCTTAGGTTTATTCTTAGCTTTTGTGTGTATGTTTGTTTTTCCTTATGAATGAAAATATTGATTCTATTCTATAATTGATTATTATGTAGTCAAGGAAATTATTAACTTTTTAATGTTTTGTAGATATCTACCTATTCCTCCTTTACTGATGTCTCTTATTAGTTCTGTTATTTTCTTAGCTAATTTTCTAGGGAGATAATAATATTGCTTACAAGTAATGACAATTGTCTTTGTTTGAAATTTTATTCCTTTATTTTTTTCTTGCCTTGTTGCTTTGGCAGGACATTGAGTAAAATGTTATGTAGCAGGATGATAAAGATAGTATCCTTATCCTTATCTTATTCAAGTCCTAAAAGGGAATGCTTCTATATTTCACCAGCCTGTCTGATGTTTGTTAAACATCACCTAGTAGGTTATGACTTTATTTCAGCAGAAACAGGTTTTTAATTTTACCATGTGCTTTTGAAACATTTACTGAAAAAATCATATTTTATTCTCTTATCTGTTAGGTTGGTGAATATATTGATTTTTCTGATATTCAATAGTAAGGTATCCTTGGATTATGATTTTAATATGGCAGTATATTTGCTTTGCTAATATATTTTTTAGCATGTTTATGTTTCTGAGTGAATATGGTCTACTATTTCCTTTTTTAGTTTTGATGTCAGGATTTTGCTCAGAGCTTAAGGAAAAAAGACTTCCACATTATTCTATGCTCTAGAACAGTTTATATATCATAGATAACATCTACTTTTGAAAATTTGGTGGAACTCACAATAAATCACTTGAGTTTTTTATTTCTTTTTTAAGAAGTAGTTCTTTGGTTACCTTTTCAATTTCTTCTCTGTTTACTGATCTATTCATGTTTTCTACCTCTTCTTAAATGAATTTTAATAATTTATATTTTCCTAAGAAGTTATTCATTTCCTTTAGAAGCTTATGTTCATTGACATTAAGTTGTACCTAGCATTCCCAAATACATTTTTAATATCACTCTTATCTATAGCTCCTGTCTTCTCTCATTTCCAAAGTTGTTTTTAATATCTTCTCTCTGATTTTCTTGATAAAGTTTCCCAGAAATTTGTCTATTATATTGGTCTTCCAAAGGACAATCTTTGGCTGATTTTGTTTTGTTTGTATTCTGTTTTATTAATATCTGCTGTTATCTTTCTTAATTGCTTCTTTTAGTTCAAAGAGTGAGTTACTTTGTTCTTTTCTGCCTTTTTTATAGATGCATGCTAAGTCCTTTTCTTGTCAATCTTGGTGGTTTTCTAATAAATGCATTTAAGGCCATAGATTTTTCTCTAAGTGGGTGGACTAGCTGGAGATGTTAATGATGCCATACTAGATAAGACAAGGTGCTGCTAACCCTCCAGCATGCCTGGATAACCATGCTGTAAGCCCAGTTATCGGTCCAACATCAGATTGGACTCGTTTGTACCATGTAAATCATGTTCCAACAACTCTGAAGAGATTTTCAAATTGAAAAGTAGCTCATCCTGGCACCATCTCTTGTTGGCTGAGCTTAAAACAACTTCTAATCACATTTGCCTGCTCTCTTCTTTCCACTGTCCATCTCTGTGTGTGTGTGTGTGTGTATGTACCAGTCAATCATTTAAAAGTTCCTGAGCATCTACTATGTGCTCAGATTACTGTAATGAACCAGATGCAGTCTGTCTTCAAAGTGTTCACAGTCTAGCAGCAGAGACAGATATGTAAGTATGTAATTTCAGTCAAGGAAGTGCTACAAGTCTAAATATTTTAAGGACTGAGAAGAAGGATGGATTTAAGTCTGCGTGGAGGTGGACGGGACCAGAAATCAGGGAAAATCTCACAGGGAGATGACACAGGCTGAAGTTGGATGTTCAGTCAGACTTCATGTGGCTCATGGGGAAGGGAACTGTTCCAGGCAGAGGAATCAACTAAAGTAAAGAAAAAGAGGTAAGATGGAACAGGGAGTGTTTGGTTAACAGCACAGGGCTCAGTCTGAAGGGCTCATTTCTGGGGGATGATGCTGGAGGGTCGATGGTAGACCCACCACGGGGGACCCTGAGGCTGATGCTGAGGAGCTTGGACTTTGTCCTGTGCTGTCTAAGTAGATGTGAGATGACGTGGCCACACCATGCTTGCATAGACTCTGTGGCCTCAGTGAAGTGGGCATTGGGGTGGAGAGATGGAAGTTAAGGAGACAAAGACAGAGGAGGCTCAAGTCATCCAGTTGGAAGATGGCATGGGCGTGAATTCCAGAGACACCTGGGGCTCTGGCTGCTTTCAGTTTGACTCAGCAGACCTGGGGGGTAGAGAGCAAAGAAAGCCTTCAGCAGCCCTTCCTTTCTCCCACAGGCACCTGGCTCTTAAATCCGGCGCTTACGACGTGATGGCTGTTTTCCAGGACAGCACATTGGCAGGCACATCCCATGCTGAGCAGGGCTCTGAGTTGGGCTCACATCCCTGCCCTCCCCTTATTGGTCTGTGACCTGAGAGGGCTGTTTGTCTTTCTCAAACTCAGTTTCTTCACCAGGAAAAGACGTGGTTGGGAGTCTTTAAGGTGACGGAGTGTGTGAAGTCCCTGTTGCCATTATACTGTTGTTCTAGAGACATGAGCATCTATTTTCCAGTTCCTCGGCGAGGCACTGAAGTATATTTTATTAGTTTTGCTTTTTTCCCTTAGAAAAGAAAGGACTTAGTTGGTTTGATATAATGAAATGGTTTGTATATTTTATTTAAGAGGAAAGAAAAAAAAAGCTGCTACAAAAAGAGCTTCTGCCCCGCAGAGCCATCCTCCTAAACGCTGCTGCAGCCTGACATCCTCCCTTTGTTTGCCGTCTCCCCCCTCACAGCCTAATGACATTCCCGAAGGTGGCAAAGGAGAGCTTCGGGTTGCCATGGGAACCGGGTGCCAGCAAGAATTGGAGAATTCTAGCTCTTGGAGGCTGCGGAGTTATTCCCCGTGGCTCAGGGAGCAGGGCTGGCTGCAGAGACTGGGGTTGGGGCGGTGAAGATGCTGCTTCAGGTCCTGTCTCGGGCTCTGCTGGAGGCAAAGGAGGTACTTAGGGGGCCGGAGCTGTTGTCTGGCAGGACCCAGGGCCCTCTCTGGAGCAACATCTGCCCTCTTTCCTCTGATCACATCCAAACCCAAATATAAGCAGGAGGTGGGGGCGACGCAGGGAGGCATGAAGGAAGGAGGGATTCTGTCTGTAGCCTGAGGCCCCTGCACCCACCCCCAGCGTCCTGAGCAGGCTGGGCTGTTCTGGGTTCCCAGCTCTCTGCAAGGACTTTGTCAGGGGCTCGCCTGAGATGCCATCATCCCCGCCATCTCCAGTTATCCTGTCACCACCTGAGCCTCTTCACAGATGACAAAACCCTTCCAGGTGTGTCATTCACTAGCTCTTCACAGATTCATCCTGCAAAGGGAGGCATGGGTCACGTGCCCATTGCACAGATGCAGACATGGGGGCTCAGAGGGGCCTGGGAAAGCAGCGGAGAACTCTTAGCCCCGAGGTTTGTCACCCAGGATCCATCAGTCACCAGGGTAGAGAGAGGGCCTACAGGGGAGGGTGGGGAAAGACGTGTAGAGTGATAAATGATTACTGCTGCAGCCTCCACAGTGGGAGAGGTTTAGAAGGAGGTAAACCGTTTCAGGTATCAGCCCAAGGGGTGCCAGTGGGAATGAAGTAAAGCCCAGAACTTTCCTCTTCCTGAAATGGGCAGCTATGATTTGCTTCTAGCACACCGGCCATGTGCCAGGAAGTCTCCACACTTTTCCTAAAAGAGCCTCACAAAGCCACCCGCAGGGAAGGGACTGCGACCCCCAAGTCACTGAGGTGGGAACACAGACACTCAGAATCCCTCACACACTCATACGTTTACACACACACCACTCTCTCACACATGTTCTCACACAGTCCACACACGCAGATACACACACACACTCACACAGCCCAGCCCTGCTCTGTGTTAAGGGTTTGCCAGTCCCCCTGATGGTGGGACTGAGCCATCCCAGTCACTCCCGAGGCGGATGTGCGCACACACCCTCCCTGGACACCTCCTTCTCCCTACACCTCTGGCCTCAACTCTCAGCCCCTCAGCAAACCCTCCCCTCCAAAGAAGCAGGCCAAGCACCAGTCAGCAAGGCCCCCGCAGCGGAGCACACGGCCCGGGACTCTCCCCACAGTGCTCAGCCAAGCCCTTAGAAAGAACCAGAGCCAGAGCCAAGTCCTACCCTCGAGGTCCTGCAAATCCCCACGCACCCACTGCTCCCAGGATCTCATCCACCGACCCAACTTCTATATCCACTGCCCTGAGCAGACGCCCCTCGCCTGGGCTGCTCCCCATCTCCTGCTGGGCTGGCGGCCCTGCTCTCCCCTCATCCATCCTCTCATCCCCTCCCCACGCTGGCGCAGAGCCCACCTAAAGGAGTTCTGTGGCCGGAAGCAGAGAGGTACACGTTCTGGGTCACAACCCCGTAGTACTGTGAAATCCATTTAGCATAAGAGATCAGCATTTTAGAATAGTTTGGAATAGAATAGAAAATACAAGATTTTTTTACAGTTATAAAAGGCAGTCTTAGGTACTGAGACTTTTCCTGTTCTATTCAGACTTGAAAGCATGTGTCCTGGATTGAGGTGTAGAATGTGCTTTCTTTCTATGGGGTGTGGTCTGAGAAGTTTGAAAGTGGGTGGAGTTAAGTGAAAATTTATCTGAGCTTTCCAGGCTCTCATGGCCCAGCTCCTGCAACCCTGTGCATCTGCACCCCCTGGAGTTTCCTCTGTCCACGCGTGGCCGGCACTCCAGTTTTCAGCTGCGGGACCTACGGGCTCTCCGCTCCTCCTCACCTCCACCTGAGCTGTACCTCTGCCCGGAAGGCTTCTCCAGCTCCCACAGTCACCCCTGTTTCTCCCATAACACCCACTCAGGAATCACCCCCTCTCTGAGGTTGTTCTGCCCTTCTCTTCTTTTCCCCAAAGGCATCGTTCCCCGGGACCTGTTCACACCCTGGTCATTTTATGTCACAGTGAGTAGTGACTGTCTGCTCCCCATCCTTTCCTCCCACCAGACAGAATATTCCATCCAGAAACATGGAAGGAGAACTTGCTAGGTGCCAGGCACTTCGCAGCGCACTGAACTAACAGCATTTAACAGTGCCCTGTGAACAGACCCTCTGCCTCTGTGAAACTTAGGATCAAGTGGCTGAGGCAGAAAATAAGCAAGGAAGCAAACCCAAAATATGGCTAGACATCTCGCTGAATGCTATGAAGGAAAAGGAGGGGTGGCTACTTTATTTTATTCTTTATTGAACTATAGTTGATTTACAATGTTGTGTTAGTTTCAGGTGTACAGCAAAGTGATTCAGTTATACATATATATATATTCATTTTCAGATTCTTTTCCATTATAGGTTATTACAAGATATTGAATATAGTTCCCTGTGCTGTACACTAGGTCTTGGTTGGTTATCAATTTTATATATAGTAGTATGTATATGTTAATCCCAAACTCCTAATTTATCCCTACCCCCCTTTCCCTTTTGCTAACCATCAGTTTGTTTTCTATGTCTATGAGTCTATTTCTGTTTTGTAAATAAGTTCATTTGTAGTATTTTTTGAGATTCCACGTATAAGCGATATCATATAATATTTGCTTTCTCTGTCTGACTTACTTCACTTAGTATGATAATCTCTAGGTCCATCCATCTTGCTGCAACTGGCATTATTTCAGTCTCTTTATGGCTGAGTAATATTCCATTGTATATATGTACCACATCTTCTTTATCTATTCATCTGTTGATGGACACTTAGGTTGCTTCCATGTCTTGGCCATTGTAAATAGTGCTGCTATGAACATTGGGGGTGCATGTATCTTTTCAAATCAGTGTTTTCTCTGGATATATGCCCAGGAATGGGATTGCTGGATCATATGATAACTCTATTTTTAGTTTTTTAAGGAACCTCCATACTGTTCTCCATAGTGGCTGCACCAATTTACATTCCCACCAACAGTGTAGGAGGGTTCCTTTTTTGAGGGGTGGCTACTTTAAACAGGGTTGTCAGACAAACCCCCAAATCTCAGAGGCTTAAGAAATTGAAGTCCATTTCTCTACCACGTCAGATCCAGTCACTGTTGGAGGTGGTGGCTCTGCTCCACGAGGTCATGCAGAGACCCAGGCTGATGGAGCCATGACACCTTCAGGATGGTGCTTCCAAGTTGTCCGTGTGTCCACATGCAGGAGGGAGGATGGAGGGTGGAAGGGGACGCGTGGGAGGTTTCTAGGGACAAGGGCTGTCTACCGCACACATAGCTTTCCATCACATTTTGTCTGTTACTATGCAGTCACATGGTTAGTCCGCTAGGGTGGCTAAAACAAAGTACCACAGGCTCGGCAGCTTAAACACAGAAATTTACCACCTATCAGTTCTGGAGCCTAGAAGTCCAAGGTCAAGGTGTTGGCAGGGTTTGTGCCTCTGAGGCTTCTCTCCTTGACTGGTAGATGGCCGTCTTCTCCCCGCGTCTTCACATCGCCTTCCCTCCGTGTGTGTCCATGTCCAAAATTCCTCCTCTTATAAGGCACCAGCCATATAGGATTAGAACGACCTTAAGGACCTCTTTTTAATTTAATTATCTCTTTACAGACCTTACTTCCAAGTGTGGTCACATTGTGTGGGCGGGGCTTCAACAGGTGCATTTGGGAGGACGCACTCCAGCCCATAACACCTGCTGAAGCAGCAAGCTTCTTAACCCGGATGGCAGCTGGGCGCCCCAGCCGTCAGGGCAGGCCTACATCGCCCACAAGGTATTTCACATGCGCCTTCTCCTTCAATCCCTATAACCCCCCTGGAGTCAACAGAGAAGGTAACCTCATCTCATTTCACAGGTGAGAAAACAGAGGTCCTGAGAGGTGAAGTCGGTGGCCCTGAGCCCCCTGCCAGGAAGTGAACTTTCTGGGCTCATTCTGGGCCCCTCAACTTCTCGGCGGAGCACAGGCTCCAGACGCGCAGGCTCAGCGGCCATGGCTCACGGGCCCAGCCGCTCCGCGGCATGTGGGATCTTCCCGGACCGGGGCGCGAACCCGGTTCCCCTGCATCGGCAGGCGGACGCGCAACCACCGCGCCACCAGGGAAGCCCCAAATTTCCCCTTTTAATAAGGACACCAGTCATGATGGGTTAGGGACCCACCCTACTCTAGTTCAGCCTCATCTTAACTAATTATATCTGTGACGACCTTATTTCCAAATAAGGTCACACTCTCAGGTACTGGGTTTAAGACTTCAACATACACATTTTTATGTGACACAATTCAACCCAGAAAGCATGGTAACACCTAATTGCAAAGGAGGCTGGGAAATGTGGTTCAGCTGTGTGCCCAAGAAGAAAAGGCTGTCTCCATGACACCATGGAAAGTTTGAAGCAGAGGAGTGACCAGATCTGACCTTCAGGATACCATGCACTCCTCCAGTGGTTGGCACATGGCAGGTACCCAAGGGCAGGAATTTGTGCAGAACTGTCCCAGAATCTCCCTGCACCATCCAGATGTCTGGGTTTGGATAGGTGCTCAGTGAGTGTTGAACTGAACTGGATTCAGAGTTTACTTATGGGTAGGGAGGGAGCAGGTGGTACATAGTGAGAGGCTGGGGATTTATAAGCTGAGTGGTTAAAATGATTCAGAAACTAAAGCCGTATGTGTGTAAGCTCATATGTGATAACTGCTTTATGATTCTGGCTGGAAACCCAAGCCAATTCTGCCAACTCTGACTGAAGCCAAAAGGAAACAGCTACAGGATGAAAAGAAAATTCACTCTGCAAATTTACTTTTGGTATCTCCCTTGCTAAGGCATCCGCAGATGAGGACAAGGGGATTTAGGATTAGGGCAGATGATCATTTCAATTTACAACATCTTACAGACCCAGCTTCTCACCAGCCCGATCCTGCAAGCAGAAAGTCAGGAGGAAAGAAAGATTTTTCACGGATGGGGGACAAGAACCCTCTGGTGAAGGATGGATTTTTTTCATACTCTTCTAAGACAATGAAAGATCAGGATGGGTATCAGTGAAAGATCTGGGGCTGACTTCCCACACCGGAAGCCTTTATTTAAGTCAGACAGGCAACTCTGATGACCTTGAGGACCCTCCTATATCCAGCTGAAAGGCTGTATTTCAAGTGGCTGAGGCAGAAAATAAGCAAGGAAGCAAACCCAAAATATGGCTAGACATCTCGCTGAATGCTATGAAGGAAAAGGAGGGGTGGCTACTTTATTTTATTCTTTATTGAACTATAGTTGATTTACAATGTTGTGTTAGTTTCAGGTGTACAGCAAAGTGATTCAGTTATACATATATATATATTCATTTTCAGATTCTTTTCCATTATAGGTTATTACAAGATATTGAATATAGTTCCCTGTGCTGTACACTAGGTCTTGGTTGGTTATCAATTTTATATATAGTAGTATGTATATGTTAATCCCAAACTCCTAATTTATCCCTACCCCCCTTTCCCTTTTGCTAACCATCAGTTTGTTTTCTATGTCTATGAGTCTATTTCTGTTTTGTAAATAAGTTCATTTGTAGTATTTTTTGAGATTCCACGTATAAGCGATATCATATAATATTTGCTTTCTCTGTCTGACTTACTTCACTTAGTATGATAATCTCTAGGTCCATCCATCTTGCTGCAACTGGCATTATTTCAGTCTCTTTATGGCTGAGTAATATTCCATTGTATATATGTACCACATCTTCTTTATCTATTCATCTGTTGATGGACACTTAGGTTGCTTCCATGTCTTGGCCATTGTAAATAGTGCTGCTATGAACATTGGGGGTGCATGTATCTTTTCAAATCAGTGTTTTCTCTGGATATATGCCCAGGAATGGGATTGCTGGATCATATGATAACTCTATTTTTAGTTTTTTAAGGAACCTCCATACTGTTCTCCATAGTGGCTGCACCAATTTACATTCCCACCAACAGTGTAGGAGGGTTCCTTTTTTGAGGGGTGGCTACTTTAAACAGGGTTGTCAGACAAACCCCCAAATCTCAGAGGCTTAAGAAATTGAAGTCCATTTCTCTACCACGTCAGATCCAGTCACTGTTGGAGGTGGTGGCTCTGCTCCACGAGGTCATGCAGAGACCCAGGCTGATGGAGCCATGACACCTTCAGGATGGTGCTTCCAAGTTGTCCGTGTGTCCACATGCAGGAGGGAGGATGGAGGGTGGAAGGGGACGCGTGGGAGGTTTCTAGGGACAAGGGCTGTCTACCGCACACATAGCTTTCCATCACATTTTGTCTGTTACTATGCAGTCACATGGTTAGTCCGCTAGGGTGGCTAAAACAAAGTACCACAGGCTCGGCAGCTTAAACACAGAAATTTACCACCTATCAGTTCTGGAGCCTAGAAGTCCAAGGTCAAGGTGTTGGCAGGGTTTGCTCCAGCTTAGGGCTGTGATGGAGAATCTGTTCCATGCTCCTGCCCGTGTTCTGTGTTCCATGTTCCCGTCTCCTAGCTTCTTGCAATTTGCTGGCAATCTTTGGTGTGCCTTTCGCTTGTGGAAGAGTCACCCAGTCTCTGCCTTCATCTTCCACGTGGCAGTCTCCCTGTGTGTGTGTCTGTGTCCAAATTTCCCCCTTTTTTTTTTTTTTTTTTTTTTTTTGTGGTACGCAGGCCTCCCTCTGTTGTGGCCTCTCCCGTTGCGGAGCACAGGCTCCAGACGCGCAGGCTCA